>NC_061116.1:138293110-138537828 GCF_002878395.1 Capsicum annuum | reverse complement strand
TAAAAAAAGGCCACAGTAGTAGGACCTGACTTTGTATTTGATGTGTTAGAGAAGGTTCAGTTGATCAGAGAAAGTTTAGGGCTTCCCAAAGTCAACAGAAATTGTATATAGATGTGAGAAGAAAGGATCTCGAGTTTTAGGTTAGTAATTTTGTGTACTTGAAAATCTCTCCCATGAAGGGAGTGAAGAGATTCGGCAAGAAAGGAAAACTCAGGCCCTGATATGTTGATCCCTTCAGAATTCTTAGTCATTTTGAAAAGGTAGCATACGAGCATGAGTAGCCTTAAGATTTAGCCTCTGTACACCTAGTGTTCCATGTCTCATTGTTGAAAAAGTGTATTGGTGATCCAACTGTAGTCATTCCCTTAGAAAGTGTAGATATTAAGAAAAGTCTTTCCTTTGAGAAAGTCCCAGTCAAAATTCTTTATCATCAAGTTCGTAGACAAAGGAACAAAGAAGTGTCATTGGTCAAAGTTCTTTGGCGAAATTAGTCCGTTGAGGGAGCCACTTAGGAAGCAGAGGCAGATATGCGAACCAAGTACCCTCATCTTTTCTCTACAAATTTAGATTCAGTATAAGGTACTAATCCTCTTAAGATTTCTCTCTATCATGCTCATTTTTAGTTGCACTCATGTTCATGTCTGTTGTGCATTCATGAGTCAATTCAGTTATACATTCTATGTATCAGATATGCATGTTCATTGTGTACGCTCAGTCCATCAGTTTTCCCTCAGCTTAACCAGTCTCATTCGAGGAAGAATGATTCTAAGGGGAAGATATTGTAATACCCTGCATTTTCTTAGCATAATCTAAGTCCCAATACATGAGTATTCGTATATATAATTTTTAGAACACTCATTATTTGTCATTTTAGAGCTTGCCATTGTGTAGAAATTGAATTAGCTTTCCAACGATATAAAATTTTCCCAAATCTGATAACCGGGTAATAAGTTATGGCAATTTTAAATTTCAGTCATTTAACACTATCATTTTAACCTTTAGCGTGTCGTGGAGCTAGCATTAATGACAATTTTCAATTTCCAGTGAAGCTCCATGAAACCACCATGTCGTGCCGTCAACCAAAATCCCAATTGTCCTTTCCAGTGTCCTATCGTAATAATGGCCCATCGCGCCAAGGGTAAATTTCATAATTAAAAGGGCACCGCGATTCATCTGTGTCGTGCTAAGGTCAAAAATCGAGAATTTTTCCAATTTTTTGATTTCAAATTCCAGGGGCCGTTTGGTCTTTTCCTATGACCTAAAATCTGCCTAAACATGAGATTTAACCCTAAGAGTGCATTATTTGTTCACTTTGTCATTATTCTCTCAAATTAAAATCAACTCTCTTCAAGAACAACAAATCCTAGCTCTCATGAATCAAGGCCAAATCTCAAGAACTCACCATCAATCCTTCCAAATTCATTATCCCAGGTATGTTAGATGTTTATCCATGGATTCTTTTCATTCATGGAGTACAAGTATCCATTTTAATTACAAATCAATCATCTTTTCAAGATTTATGATATTAAATTGTGATTTAAAACTATGAATTTCATGAACTCCATGAATAATGATTTTATACCATACTTTAATGGAATTATCGTTGTTATCAAATCCCCTATGTTTTATTATTGTCATTCTTCAAATTAGATCATGATTTAGTGTTATAAAGGTTGAAGTCATGCTATTAATTCAAGTTTTATACTATTCCCATGAATTGACTAAACTATGAAGTACAAGTGTTTGATAATATGCCTACAAGAGTGATTGATTTAATAAAAGCCTTCATGATTTCTCCCCAAAGATTTAGTGTCATTTTACCATTGTTGTTTTGAGTCCTGGGGCATTGAATACCCAAAAACCATAGCTTTTTATTTAGTCTAGTCTCAGTACATTATAGAATAGTCATAAGAATATACTATGAGCATTATCAGAATAGTCAGTTAAAATCAGAACAGTCTAGTATTTCAGTGTCTTTCAATTAGGAGTAGGATTTAGCACCGAGCGAGTATAGGGATGGCGGCTTCCTCGTTAGATAGGTAGAGTCTTTAGTAAAATTTCCTAAACTCTAGAACTATGTAGCCAGGATAGGAATTGAAAAGTCACCCATCAGATTAGGATAGACTATCTCGCAGGGGTCACCCATTAATTCGGGCTTGACACCCTTAGTCCTTTGGACATTATATCAGTTTAGTGGATTTACACAGCCAGTGTTAGTACCTGTGGCATGGTATTAACACACTTTCAGCTAGGGTTACAGGTTGGATCCTGCTCAGCTCAAATTAAGGAATGTTGCTTAGATGATACCTCCCACAGTCTCAGATACAGTCTCAGACGCAGTTTTTGTTATAGTTTAGGTTTAGTTATTCAGTCTTATTGTTGTTTAACTAAAGCATATAGATGTCAGTTATCTTAGTATTTTAGTTTACAAATTTTAGTCAGTTCATGTTATTTGCTTGCTTATGTATCCTTAGTATTTGTAGATTTTCATGCATACTTAGTATTTATAAATTTTCAGATATTCCTAGTACCTACAAATTTCATGCTCTCTATTCAGTACTCCATGCTTTACATGCATATTCAGTTAATTACTAGTTCTGTTTATAAAACCATGCATATCATCCTACCTTATTTATCATACCAGTACATTCAAAGTACTAATCATATACCTTTTTTTTACACTATGATGTGTTATATCATAGGTTCTGATGCTCAGTTCCTAGCCTGCGATTAGACTTATCAGACTCTCAGCAGTAGCAGTGGTGAGTCCTCATATTTTGAGGACAGACTTACTTTATTTCATGTCTCAGTTTAGTAGTTAGTTGGAGTTAGTTAGGGCCTAACCCATCAACTAATAGTAATTCAATTTTAGAGGCTTATCAGATATTTGAATTAGTTATTTCGTATTCAGACATTACAGTTAGTTATCTAGTTTATCAATTTTTTATTAGATTCAGTCAGTTATTTCTATAGACTTATAATATCAACTTTGAATTCAGTTATTAAAACCTTATGGCATGTCAGTATTCTTTTGCATTTATAATCATGTATCCAGTGCTCACAGCAGGTACCAAGTCATGGGTCAGCTTGTGGTCCCTTGGGACTGTAAGCATCGTGTGACGCCCAGGGTTTACTTTCGGGGCATTACAAACTTGGTATCAAATACTAGGGTTTTAAAGTGTCCTAGAAAGTCTGAAAGCTACGTAAAGTAGAGTCTTGTGCATGGGTGTATAGCATACCACACTTATGGGCAAAAGGCTACAAGGCATTTAGGAAAAGTTTCTCTTCTTTTAGTAATCATGTCGTGCGAGTGAGCATGACCTTAAGTTAAACTCCCTATCTAATCTATTTATTTATTCCATTTATAGAACATGCCTTCCAAGAAAAGCGGAGAAAGAATAGGAAATAAGCCAGCCCCTTAGCCCGTCCAAGCAGATCCTCTGGGCAAGCATGTCTCTTACATAGAATTTAGAGCTGCGTTCACCACTCTAGCAAATTCCATAGCAGCACATATGAATGACCAGCTACTATTTTGGCCAACCCAGTGACCAATACTATTGTAACTCAAATTCGAGATTTCACCCAAATGAATCTTCCTTTTTTCATGGGATCCAAGTCTGAAGAAGATCCATAGGAATTCTTAGATATGGTTCAGAATGTCATGGATGCTATGGGGGTGACATCTTGTTAGAGTGTTGAGTTGGCTGTATATCAGTTACAGGATGTAGCCCATACTTAGTTTAAGCAGTAGAAGGTAGATAGAGGGGTAGATGCAGGGCCTGTAAAATAGGAAGAGTTTGCCATAACTTTATTAGACAGATTCTTCCTATTGGAGTTTAGGGAGGACAAGGTGTTAGAGTTTATTTACTTGAGATAGGGCAGTATAAGTGTGAGGAAGTATTCCGTTAAGTTTACTCAGTTAGCTATATATGCTCCTCATGTGGTAGCTAATAATAGGTCTAAAATGAGTAAGTTTGTGTCTAGCGTATCGATAGTGTGGTCAAGGAGTGCAAGACCGCAATGTTGATTAGTAAGATGGACTTGTCTAGGCTGATGGTCCATGCTCAATAGATAGAGGACCAAAATATTAAAGAGGGGGAGAGAGGAAACAAGAGGGCTAGGGTGGGTAGTTTTAACTTCAGTCAGCCAAAGTCAAAGGGTGGTAATCGTCCTTAGTTTTATCAAAGGTCTTCAGCCCCAATACCCTCTTCAGTCAGTGCTCTCGTACCTAAATTAAAAAATGATAAAAGGGATAGTGGACCAAGCTCTAAGTCCCAATTCATTGTTAGTAGTGCTCGTACTAATCCTCTATGTTAGAAGTATGGAAAACACCATCTAGGTGAGTGTAGACCGGGTTGTAATGTATGATTTAGGTATGGTAAGCCAGGCTATCAAATTCAGGAGAGTCAGGTAGTTTCTCGGAAAAGTAGGGATGTGTGCCAGCAAGGCAAGTACGATCAGTCATTAGTTCCATCCAATCACCTAACTCAGCAGGGTACCACTTCTAGTGCTACTAGTGGTCAGCGTCCGAACAAGTTATATACTCTTCAGTCCCGCCAAGATCAGGAAAATTCTCCTAATGGAGTTACTGATACATTGTAGGTCTTTCACTTAGATATTTATGCCTTACTAGACCCTCGAGCTTCTCTTTCTTTTATAACTCCATATATAGCCACTAATTTTGGAGTCAGTGCCAAAGCTCTAGTAAAGCCCTTTTCAGTGTCTACCCCAGTAAGTGTTTTCATTGTAGCCCAAAAGGTATACAGGAACTGTTCGGTTATAATGTCTCAGAAAGTTATCTCATTTGATATCGTGAAGTTAGAAAGAATGGATTTTGACATAATTCTCAGCATGGATTGGCTCCACTCATGCTATGCCTCAGTTGATTATAGAAACAGAACAGTTCATTTTTAGTTTCCAAATGAACCTGTCCTTGAATGGAGAGGTAGTACCACAGCTCTTAGGGGTCAGTTGATTTCATACCATAGAGAGAACAGATGATATCGAAATGGTGTATTTACCATATTGTGTAAGTCAAAGATCCTAACTCAGAAACTTTAACTATTGAGTCAGTTCCAGTAGTAAATGAATTCTCAGATGTATTTCCTAAAGATCTTCTTGGAGTTTCTCACGAAAGGGAAATTAACTTCAGAATAAACCTTCTTCTAGATACTCAGCCCATATCCATTCTGCCATATAGAATGGCTCCAATAGAACTCAAGTTGTTAAATGAAGAGTTAAAGGATCTTCTAGATAAGGGATTCATCAGACCCAGTGTCTCCCCATAGGAAGCACCTATTATGTTCATAGAAAGAAAGACGGTTCTCTTAGAATGTGCATCGACTACTACCAGTTGAACAAATTCACAGTCAAGAATAAGTATCCACTTTCTAGAATTGATGACTTATTTGATCAACTTTAGGGTGCCATCTATTTTTCAAAGATAGACCTCAGATCAGGCTATCATCAGCTTAGAGTCAGAGAATGTGACATTTTGAAAACAGGTTTTCAAACCCATTATGGTCATTTTGAATTTCTAGTCATGTCCTTTGGCCTCGCAAATTCCCCAGAAGCCTTCATGGACTTGATAAACTGAGTGTTCAAGCAATACTTGGACATGTTCGTCATAGTCTTCATTAATGACATTCTTGTTTATTCCTTAGTGCAAACTGATCATGCATACCATCTCAAAATATTGTTGCAGACTTTTAATTGTCACCATATATTTGCTAAATTTAGTAAGTGTGAATTCTATCTAAGATCAGTATCTTTCCTTAGCCATATTATTTCCGGTGATAGCATTAGAGTTGATCCTCAAAATATTGAAGTGGTGAGAAACTAGCCTAGACCCATCTCTCCATCAGACATTAGGAGTTTCCTAGGTTTCGCTAGCTATTACTATCGATTTTTTAAAGTATTTTCATCTATTATATCCCCCATGTCCAGATTGACTCAGAAGAAAGTTAAGTTTTAGTGGTCAGATTCCTGCGAGAAGATTTTTCAAAAGTTAAAGACTCGACTCTCCTCAACCCCAGTTTTTACCTTGCCAGATGGTTCAGATGGGTTTGTTGTGTACTATGATGCATCCAGAGTTGGTTTGGGTTGTGTCCTCATGTAGAGAGGTAAGGTTATAACCTATGCCTCTAGACAACTTAAACCCCATGAGAATAATTATCCGACTCACGATCTTGAGTTAGTAGTAGTAGTTTTTTCCTTAAAGATTTGGAGGCATTACTTGTATGGGGTGCATATAGATGTGTTCACTGACCATAAGAGCCTGCAGTATGTGTTCTCTCAGATAGATTTAAATATGTGTCAGAGAAGGTGGCTAGAGTTATTCAATGATTATGACATAAGTATTTTGTATCATTCAGTCAAGGATAATATAGTGGCTGATGCTCTCAGTAGAATATCTATAGGTAGTGTTGCACATGTTGAGGATGGTACGAACAAGTTTGCTCAAGAAGTTCATCTACTTCCTCGATTAGTTATTCGCTTACTCGATTCATTAGAAGGTAGTGTATGGGTGCAGAGTAGCTCAGAATCATCTCAAGTTTCTGAGGTAAAGGAAAGCAAGATAGAGATCTCGGTTTAGTTATGTTGAAAGAATCAGTAGAGACCAGAAAATGGAAGTTTTTTCCCAAGGGGGAGATGGTGTGCTTCATTGTCAGGGTTGACTATGTGTGCCTGGTGTAGATGACTTGAAGCAACGAATTCTTATAGAAGAGCATAGTGTGCACTACTCTATTCATCCAGGGGCCACTAAGATGTATCGTGATTTATGTGAGATCTATTGGTTGAGTGGGATGAAGAAGGACATTTGATGTATGAGCAGATGCTAACACATTTGAGGCTTTTAACTCGAAATAACTGCAAAGACTTAAGGAACTTTTGTTAGTTTTTATTGTTTTTATTTTGCTAATGCAGATGTGAGTAACAGGAAAGGAAACAAAAGGAAAAAAGAACAAATCAGTTAGAATCTGCTGCAAATAAGCAGAAGTAAAGCAGACAACATTTCTGAAGCATTGTCAGATATGTTAAATGTTGTCAAATTCACCGTCAAGCATAGACAGAATCTGAAAAATTGAAGTGGCATGTGACGACCTTTTTGAAGCACCGTCACAACTGTGATAAGGCATCAAAATTGTCATCAACTCGAAGCAGAACATGATGATTTCCAATAAAGATATGATGACATTTTTCATGCGCCGTCACTTAATTGACACGCTGTCAGATTTGCCATCAGAAAACTCAAAAGATAAAAATTTACTAGAATCTTTGACGATATCTTGCACACATCATCAAACGCCTGACAAGCCATCAAGATCGTCGTCGACTATTCCGAAGAGAAAACTAAAATCTTAATTTTTGTTTCCTTATTTAGAATTAACTATAAAAAAAAAAGACTTGTTTTAGGTTTTTGAACAGTCTTTTTGGGATTTTGATGATTGAGAAGCTATTAGACAATTAACTCGAAGGGTGGCACGTAAAATTGCTTCATCTTTTTCATCAGATATTTTTCCTGTTTTCTTGTAAAACACTTATCAACTATTGTAGGTTTTTATCTTATGATTAAATTGATGAAATACTTAGTGGGTTTCATCCATCAATAAGTTTATCCATAGTTTCATGAATCTAACTTATTATTTCGTTCATCAAATCATGAGCGGCTAATTTCATTAGCCCGAGTTATGGGATCCATGGATTAGGGTTTCAAATGATGCTAGGTATTTAAAGTATTCAAAGAGTAGTAGGACATCTTGAAATTCTATTGCTTCAACTTGAATCTATTGGTTGAAAACAAGGTTATTCCTTAGGCTTATTTTCTTTTACCAGAGAAATAAACTAGAGGACGTGAATTATCAACAGAGACTCGAAAGCTACCAACCTTCTATTTAATGATTGATGTCGTACCTGGATTAATCTACCTGAGATAAAATCCTATTGGAATCATCTTTGTTCGAGAGAATTAGATAACAAAATATCTGGTGGAGTCGAGAGATAAGTTAGATAGTATCGTCATCAGGGATATTCTGCTATTTATACTTACTTCAAGAGTCTTAAGCATTACATAGTATCTGTCAATTCCCAGAAACCCATTGTTAACATAACTCTGGTATCCCATTTATCTTGGTTACAAACACTAAAATATTAAAAGTGACAATTGACTCTTTGTGAAACTTTAACCCCCATTTTTGGAAATAGTAAACTACCAGTAAAGCATTTCGTAAACAAATCAAAGTTCATACCCTATTCCTTGTGGGATTCAACCCCAACCTAGTTGGGTTTTATATTGACAATGATCGCTTACACCCATTCAGTCAAGAGGAAGATATGGTCAATAGCCTATTCAATATGAGGCTGATGAAGATGATGAAAGAATGGATGGAGCTGGTGTAATGGGTGATATCATTCCTCCACCGTTGGTACCAGGTGCAAAATTCAGCATAACAATTACCATGATCCTACTACTAAATCTGAAGGGGTTATTTGGAGGCTTGCATGGTGATGATCCGAACATGCATTTGGTGAAATTCATCACCATTTACAAATCCTTTGACAATCTGGGAGTGAGCCAGAATGCGATCAGGTTAAGGTTGTTTCCGTTGTCTCTGTCTGGAGAGGCAACAATGTTTTGAATAAACTAGAACCAGATTCTATAACCAATGGAGACAGTTGAAAGATGCATTCCTAGAATGGTTCTTTCCACCCTCCAGAAGGGTAAAGTTGAGGGATGAAATTAGTAACTTCAGACAGCTCCCGACTGAAGCATTACACAAAACCTGGAAAAGATTTAAGATAAAACTTGCACAATGTTCGAACCACAACACGACGAACTTGCACTAGATGGAGACTTTGTACCGAGATTTCAACTCTGTGACAAAGCCAATTATTGACAACGTGGTAGGTGGTTTGTTCATTGACCTATCTTTTCTAGATGCTTCTAACATGCTGAATAGAATGACCAAATAGAGTCGACCTTGGCACACTAGGGATTCTGTGGTGGCTAGCCCGACTGTTTTTGGTGGTATAACTACGGAGCAGCGTAGAAGGAATGAGGAGCGAGATCAGGATATGGCCCATTTGAAGATGCAGATGGACTTTCTATCCAACCACTTGCTATTTGATAAGACTAAAATAGTTAAAGCGGTGGAATCTCAAGGTACTATTTCTGCAGGTGTTGATGCTGAGGCAAACTATGTAAGTAATCAAGGGTGTTTTTGTGGCAATAGCCAAGGGAACCTATGTCGGACTTTCTATGATAAGCTTGATTATAAATATAGGGAGCAGGGACACTCAAGAAATAATAATGACATGAGTGGTTTGTATGTTCCTCATGGAAGTCGGGATACTTCAATAACTATTTATGGTAAGATATCCATGGAGGACATGATGGAAAAGTTGTTAAAGGGAGTTGAAGCTACCAACTCGGGGGTAACTACTATAGAGAGTGAGTTTTCTACCCTAAGTCAGTTAGTTAGCTCATACTCTGCTTCTTTTAAGCAGTTGGAGCAACAGACGAGCCAACTTTTTGCTACACTGAACAAGAGAAAAGCTAGTACTTTACCTAGTAATATAGTTCAAAACTCACAGACTGATGGCTCTTGTATGGCGATTACCACTCAAAGTGGTAAGATATTATGTGGCCCTCCTGTGGGCAAATCTATGGGGAATGAGGTAAGTGTTGATGAATCAGAGGGAAGAAATACAGTGGAGTCTGAGAAGCTAGATTGTTTTGTTGATATTTCAGAGAAAGAAGACAAAAAGAAGGGGAAGTGGTATTGTAAGAAATGCCAAGAACACTAGCTCCCTTTCCTTAGAGATTAAGGAAGAAAGTAGATAATGAAAAATTTAGCAAATTCATGGCAATACTGAAATAATTGACAGTGAATGTGCCATTGATGGAGGCGCTTGAGCAAATGCCAAACTATGCTTCATTTATGAAGGAATTGTTAACAAAGAAGCGGAAGATGATTGTAAGCCGGTGGACAACATCCACCACTGTAGTGCTGTTTCTTTACAATTCTTAGTGTAGAAAAATCTTGACCCTGGAGCATTTACTATACTGTGCACAGTTGGATCCATGAAGTTTACCAAAGCTTTATATGACTTAGGAGTAGGTATTAATCTAATGCGTCTTGATATCTATAAGAAACTTGGATTGGGAGAACCTACCCACACAACGATGCGTCTTGTGATGGCAGACAGATCTGTGAAACGACCAGTTGGTATATTGCATGATGTACCGGTAAAGGTGGATGACTTTATTCTGCCTACAAATTTTGTGATATTGGATCGTGATGTTGATATTGAGGTACCCATCATTTTAGGTAGACTAATGTTATCCACGGGAAGAGTACTATTTGATATGAAGCTCAATGAGCTAAGGTTTAGGTATGGAAAAACGAAGGTTAAATTTAAAATGCATCCTCCTATGAAGCAACTAGAGGAGATGAATATCTTCTCGGTTATGGATGTATTCTAGGAAAATGGTAATGAGGTATTGATACAGTATCTTAACAAATTCTAAGTAGTCAAGATAACCAAGTCATGCCGCGACGTTAAATCAGTCACTGTTTGGGAGGCAACCCAAAGTTTTACTTTTATTGCACTAGTTTTAGTTTTGGTTTTCTTTCCTTAGTGAATTATTTCCCTTCCTTTTTCAAAGTTATTTCCATCTAAGGAAAATTTTTAATACTTTTCTTGTAAGTTAAAGCTTGAGAGTTAAGTTAAGAAACCTTCCCTCTCTCTCATTATAGTATTCTCTCACTCATAATTCTAAGTACTCAAAGTACATCATCTAAGAGTCGACATTCTGAACTGAGCATGGCACCCAAGAAAAATAATCCAACTACACCAAATAAAGCAGCTAAAAAGAGTGTACCTCGGTAAATTGTCAATGAGGACTCTGACTATGAAGACAATGAACCATTACTTGGATGGACTAGAAAGAGGGTTGGTCCAAAGACACCAGCTCTACCTAAGCCTATTGAGGTAGATAATACTGATGATACTGAGGTAACAACCTTATCTGAGAAAGTAAAAGAGGAACAAGGATCATAACAAACTGAGTAGGAGTCAGAGGGCGCCAAACAAGAATCTAAAAATGAGGGTTCTGAGAAGCCTGCAGCTGAAGAAACTAAGTCCGAATCACCATCATTGGAGTAGCAAGGTGATAAGGATTCTCCAGTATGAGGAAATTTGGTGAAATATAAACACCCCGAGATTAGGAACAATGTGAGATGGCAAATCCCTGGAGCTGAAATAATCTTTTGGGATGGACTTCGCAGAACAGATCAAAGAAGTGCTCGAAGACCAATTTTTGAGAAGAAAATATTATCACTATAGGGTTGATCAGATACCCTGAGGTGATGCAAAAACTCAAGGATTATGGCTTGGAGTGGACTATTAGGGGAAATGGTGTTTATTGTCCTTCGTTAGTCTAGGAGTTCTACGCGAACTACTAGGCTATGATGGAAAATATGTGCAAAGAAGGGGATAGAACTTTAGATAAGCCTCTACTGACTAAAATTATAGTACGTGGAGTGAGGGTGGATGTATCAGACACCACCATAAACAGGTTTCTTTATAGGCCAAACTTTGTCCCATGAGGCACGTCACCTACTTTCTATGCCCGATTGAAGCATCAGGAAAATCAACGCAAATGGCTAACGACTCTCATAGCAGATAGGGAACCTGAGTGGCAGAATAATCCTACAGAAAAGATAACCAAAGTGTCTATAAATTTAGAGGCAAGATTTTTGTGGGGTTTAGTACGGATTCATCTGATACCCACAAAGGGAGACAACATATTAGGGGATGATCAAGCAATAGTGGTTGCAAGCTTGATAGATAGAACTTCCTTGGATTTCAAAGAAATTATAGCGGAAGAAATTAAGATTTGGCTTACAAGACCCAATATTGCATATCCACTCCCATGTCTAATTACTAGGTTGTGTGAAGTAGCTAATATACCTGAGATTTTAGGTATTAATGATGAGTTACATGCCAAGAAGACCCACAACCCTGTCAGAAAAGATGAAATTCAGCCGGGCTTGTGACTTGATTGAGATGCAGTAGGCGCAGCAGATTCTCCAGTCACTGAGACTATTTCAGCACAAGATGTGGGGGTGCAAAGCTTTGAAGCTATACCACCACCACCAGCATATTTAGCTCAGGCAGGGTCAGTGCCTCAAAATGAGCTGACTACCTCAGTTTTTCCAGCAGTAACAGGTTTTGTATTTCAGCCGATTGATATCATAAAGGTGGCTAGGAAAGCAAATTGGTGCTAGGTACAACTATAGGGCTTCCCCAAATAGTTTGTTGTTTCTATGGATAATAGAATTAAGGCTGTACTTGAACCTTTTATTACTTTGTCTAGGCGGATGGTAGATCTAGAGAGCAGATTCGATGCCCGAGCAAGAGAGATGATAGGTACTGATCTTGCCACTTTCAGGGCTGCATTAGACAAGGTAAAAGATGAGGTTGGAATGCTACAGTAGCACTAAATTATGGTGCCAACAGGATCATCCATGCATGATGTAGAGAAAGAAATTCCTATCCTTAATCTTACTGTAGATTCCTCGAAGAAAAAGGGAAAAAAGGCAAGAACAAAAGAGATGAGCTGGATAGTGAAGTAGAGAGAAAAGCTAAAAAGAAAGGAAAGAAGAAGGTTGAGAAGGGAGACTTGGAATGGGAAGATTGGAGTCTCTGGCTGACATGGAGAAATGGGAAGCATCCATCAGAGTTAGGGCTATAGGTGCTTCATCGAGCGAGGCTCCAGCCACTACAAAGGCAGATGCTACGAGTGGGGGGAAGACAGTATATGATGCAGTAGCAGGGTAGGAGACCCAGGATCTACAGGATTGACTGTCTTCAGGTATATACTAACCCTTAATGCTTTTTATTTCTTGATTTTAAGTTAAGGCTGTAGGGAAACTATTGTTGTAACATGTTCTTTAGATAATTAGGAGTAGTATAAGTACTTGAGGAGGTTAGCTTGTTTTGTGATTTTTAAGTACCTCTCTAGTGGTCTGAGTTGTTGTGTACTGTATGGATTGCATCCGTTGTGACCACTGTGTATCTGCTTGTGGCATTAATATGACAAATAAATAACCTGTATAAAATAATTACATAGAATGGATAAGTAGTAATATGTGATATACTTGTGTGCCATGAGCATGTAAGGTCTTACTCAGTTCCCGTTGTGCGTTAAATCCAGAACTTGCCCAGTTAGTTATGCCATAGTCATAGGATAGGCGTTCGGAAATGATCATAGGCCATTTTTCCATATTAACCCATTTTAGCTTAAATGACTATCTAATTGTGAATAATATCCCTTGATCCCTTTTTGACCCTAAATAGCCTATTTCTTTCTTCTATACCTTTCATCTTCCCATTATATCACAATGAACCTGTTTTGGCCCTGACCCTCCTTGGACACTGTGCACCTTGACTTAGGTAAATAATCTAAGTTCAGGGTGGCTACTATAGGGGTGCATGATGTAATATGAGTATGAATAGAGGTAAAAGAAGGAAAATTAATAACAATTTAGGTGCAATGACAAAGAAAATAGGAAAAGAGAAAAACTAAAACAGTTAATCTAATGATTGAACAGATAGCACCTATCTTAAGCAAGCTTGACAAATAAAAGAGGGATGAAAAAAAGGTCAAAAGTTGAAACCCCAATATTGAATATAGTGCCAAGTTGGTGTAGTCACTATGAAATACCCATGAATATCATGCCAGCCCCTAGCCTACGTTACAAGCTTAAGAAAAGCCCTATAATAATCCTAACTGACTTGTCTAAAGACTTAGGTACTGAGTATAAGGGAAAGCCTATGGTATTTGATGTGCAATGTTGGAACTTTATTCTGAGAGAGAGTCTTATGCTCATCCCTATGTCTATATATGTGAATCTGAGTGAAAAAGGGATTCCTTTGTTATGAGGGCACACTAGGTATGTTGGTAATAACTGCTTTGTTCGAATAATGTAATTTAGGTATGTGCTAGGTTGTTATAGCTAAGATTTTTGCCATATCTAGATACTTGTGAGTTACATGGTCGTTTTCAAAAACTAGACACAGTTGATTTTACTTTGATTGATCATGGAGAAGGTGCATGTATTCTGACCTGATAAGAGTAGTTAGCTACCGAATTGTACTTTATATACTCCTAGTTATATTTTGGTTGCTTGAGGACAAGCAATTGTTTTAAGTAGAGGGTGTTAATGTGTGAGCAGATGCTAACACATTTGAGGCTTTAAACTTGGAATAATTATAAAGTCTTAAGAAATTTTTGTTAGTTTTGATTATTTTTATTATGTTAATGCAGATGTGAGTCATAGGGGAGGAAAGAATAAAAAGAACAAATCAATTAGAATCTGGTGCGAATAAGCTGAAGTAAAGCTGACGACATTTCTGAAGCACCATCAGATATGTGAAAAGCTATCAAAGTCACCATCAAGCATAGACAGAATCTAAAAAATTGAAGTGACGTGTGATAACCTTTTTGGAGAGCCATCACAACTGTGATAAGGCATCAAAATTGCCATCAACTAGAAGCAGAACATGATGATTTTCAATGAAGATGTGATGAAATTTTTCACAAGCTGTCACTTAATTGACACGTTATCAGATTTTCCATCAGAAGACTCCGAAGATACAAACAGACTTGAATCTTTGATGATATCTTGCACACATCGTCAAACATCTGTCACGCCGTCAAGATCGCTATCGACTATTCCAAAAAGAAAAATAAAATCTTAATTTTTGTTTCCTTATTTAGAATTAACTATTTAAAGACTTGTTTTAGGTTTTTTGAATGATCTTTTGGGGATTTTGATGATTGAGAAGCTATCAGACAATTAACTCAGAGGGTGGCATGTAAAATTGCTTTATTTTTTTATTAGATATTTTTCTTGTTTTCTTACAAAAACACTTATCAACTATTGTGGGTTTTGATCTTGTGATTTAATTAAAGAAATACTTAGTGGGTTTCATCTATTAGTAAGTTTATCCATATTATCATAAATCCAACTTGTTTTTCATTCATCAAATCATAAGCGCCTAATTCCATTAGTCCGAGTTTGGGATCCATGGATTAGGGTTTGATATGATTCTAGGTAGTTAAAGGATTCAAAGAGTAGTAGGACATCTTGAAATTCTATTGCTTCAACTTAAATCTATTGGTTGCAAACAATAGGTTATGACTTAGGCTTATTTGCTTTTAATAGAGAAATAAACTAAAGGACATGAATTATCAACAGACACTCAGAAGCTACCAACCTTCTATTTAATGATTAATGTCGTAACTAGATTAATCTACCTGAGATAAAATCCTACTAGAAATAGATAAATTATCTAAGTTTAAGAGAATTAGATAATAAATTGTCTGGTGAGGTCGAGAGATAAGTCAGATAGTATCATCGTCAGGGATATTCTGTTGTTTCTACTTACTTCAAGAGTCTTAAGCATTACCTAGTATCTGTTAATTCTCAAAAACCCATGGTGAACATAACTCTGGTCTCCCATTTATCTTGGTTACAAACACTAAAATATTGAAAGTGATAATTGATCCTCTGTGAAACTTAAACCCCCATTTTCGTAAACAATAAACTACTAGTAAAGCATTTCATAAACAAATCAAAGTTCACATCCTATTCCCTATGGGATTCGACCCCAACCTAGTTAAGTTTTATGTTGATAACGATCGCTTACACCCATTCAAGAGTGTAGTTTGATCGTTACAATATTGCAGATTAGCAGCTAAGTGCTCCATATGCCAGTAGGTTAAGATTGAGCACCAGAAGCCTAGTGTGTCCATGTAGGATTTAAGTATTCCCACATAGAAATGGGAAGAAATGAATATGGACTTTGTGATGGGTTTTTCTCATACTTGTCATCAATATAATTGTATTTAGGTTTTCATAGACTGAATGACTAAATCAGCTCATTTCATGCTGGTCCATACCTCTTTTTCAGCCAAGGACTATGCCAATCTCTATCCTAGAGAGTTGGTTAGTTTGTATGGTGTTCCCTTATCTATCATATCACATAGAGGTACCCATTTTACTTCTCACTTTTGTAAAGCATTCCAAAACGGTCTTGGTACCTAAGTCCATCTCAGTATAACTTTCCACCCTCAAAAAGATGGTCAATAGGAAAGGACCATTCAGACTCATAAAGATATACTAAGAGCATGCATAGTTGATTTTAAAGGAAGGTAGGATGACCACTTGCCTTTAATTAAATTTGCATATAATAGCAGCTATTATTCCAGTATTCGTATGGCTCCATTTGAGACTCTCTATAGTAGGAGATGTAGATCTCCAATTTCTTGGTTTGAAGTAGGTAAAGCTGTAGTAGTAGGTCCTGACTTGGTGTTTGATATGTTAGAGAAGGTTCAGTTAATCAGAGAAAGTCTTTGGGCTGCCCAGAGCCAACATAAATTATATGCAGATATGAGGAGAAAGGATCTCGAGTTTAAGGTTAGTGATTTTGTGTACTTGAAAATCTCTCCTATGAAGGGAATAAAGAGATTTGGCAAGAAAGGGAAACTCAATCCTCGATATATCAGTCCCTTTATATTTCTCTGTCATTTTAGAAAAGTAGCTTACAAACTTTAGTTGGCTTCAGATTTAGCCTCAGTACACCCAGTATTCCATGTCTGATTATTGAAAAAGTGTATTGGTGATCCAACTGTAGTTGTTCCCTTAGAAAGTTTAGATATTAAGAACATTCTTCCCTTTGAGGAAGTCCCAGGCAAAATCTTTGATCATCAAGTTCATAGACTATGGAAAAAAAAAGTTCCATTGGTCAAAGTTTTTTGGTGGAATCATTCCGTTGAGGGAGCAACTTGGGAAGCCGAGGAAGATATGCAGACAAAGTACCCTCATTTTTTCTCCGTAAATTTAGATTTAGTATAAGGTACTAATCCTCATAAGATTTCTCTCTAGCATTCTAAGTTTCAGTTGCACATCATGTTTATTTTAGTCATGCATTCATGACTCAGTTCAATCATACATTCCATGCATCAGATATGCATGTTCAATGTGTAAGCTCAGTCCATATATTTTTCCACAGCTTAACCAATCTTATTCGAGGATGAATAATCCCAAGTGGGAGATATTGTAATACTCTGCATTTCCTTAGTGTAATCTAAGTCCCAATGCATGAGTATTTGTATATATATTTTTAAAACACTCATTATTTTTTCATTTAGAGTCTTCCATTATGTAGGAAATTAAATTATCTTTCTAATGATATAAAATTTCCCTAAATCCGATAATCAGGTAAGAAGTTATAGCGATTTAAAGTTTTAGTCATTAAACACCATCATTTTAACCCTTAGCGAGTCGTGGGGCCAGCATAAATGATGATTGTCAATTTTTAGTGAAGCTCCGCGAAGCCACTATGTCATGCCGTCAGCCAAAATCCTAATAGTCCTTTTCTAGTGTCCTGTCGCGATAATGGCACATCGTGCCAAGCGTGAATTTTAGAATCAAAAGGGCACAACGATTCTCCGCGTCACGCCAAGGCCAAAAATCAGGAATTTTTCAATTTTTGCTATTTGAGCTAGTTCATAGTATTTTTATGATATTGTTGCATTTGGGATGGCTTTTAGTTGTTGGTATGATGAATTGAAATGCTATGGATTAGTTGGACCGTTTAGGCTAATCAGATACCATAAATTTGACAAAACTGACCTAGTTGCTAATGTTTTAGGTGAATTTCCAATGTTAGGACTAGTTAAGGCTTGTTTAAAATCTAAACATGGAATTAGATACCTTAAGCCTACTTCAGGTAGAATTTACCTATAATGGAACTTCAACGAGTAAAAATGGGTCCTTGACCCACCTTAGGTTAAGATGTATGTTAACTTGTGTAGACCTTTATATGGTTGTTAGACCCTTGGAAATTTATATTGTGGTAATATTGAGAAACTTTGACACTTGATTGCTATTTTGGTTGATGTAAGGGTTGATTCCTATTGATTATGCTAATATTTTTTCTATTGATGATACTATGGATTATGTTGACATATTTATATTTACTATTTGGAGTCTGAAAGATGCATATGATATTGATGATATATTTACCAATTCAAGTCTTGCTATTGATGATATATTTACCAGTTTAGTCTGGCTATTGGTGATATACTTTTTACCAATTCATATCCTGATATTGATGATATATTTATTGGTTCAATTCCAGCTATTGATTATAATTATCGATTCAAGTTTGGCTATTAATTATATTTATCGGTTCAAGTTTAGATATGCATATTATGCTATGATGATATATTTATTGTGGTATGATGACATTGGGGTATGAAATTAATAATCTAACTAAGTCAAAAATAAGGAAATGCTTATAATGTGATATGATATAAATAGATCCTAGTGATATTATACTTAGTCGATAAATAAATGGTTAGTCAATTTATAATGATTAGTTTGTAAATGATGGTTAGCCTATATATGAGGATTGGTTATTATATGTTGGATTAGTTGATTAGTAGACAAGTGATTAATATGGTAATTGGTATTTATTATGGGCCATGACTTAGATGAAGTGGACAAGTAATGAATATGGTAATCAGTGTTTATTGTGACTATGACTTGGATGAATTCTACTTAAATTATGAGATTTGATAAATAACAGTGGTGGGATATTCTATCTTTGAGTGCACTCTCCAGGAGTATGAGAGTCTGTGATGAGTTATTTACTTTCTGCACTAATTGGGATATGGGCATTAATTTTGTAGTTATGTTTGTGTGTGGGGATGCTTTAAGTTATGTTATGCTATTATTTTGGTTTATTTACCTATGTATGCATAGAAATGTCGCAGTAGATTCAGTTTCATTTGTTTACATTAACTTTGTTATGTTATCTTGCATTCGGTCATATTTATATAATGATTTTTCTTAGTTGACCAATGATGCCTACTGATTACCCATTTTTTGGTACTCGTACTACACTTTTGTACCTTTTAAGAGAAGATTCGAGTACTTTACCACCATTGATTCATATTTATATGGTGTTAATATCTAGAGATAGAGTGAGCTCTTGATGTCCAAATCGCACATTTCTTTGTATCTTTCTATATTCAGTCTTTTGTTCTAAGATATATGTATTGATTATTCTATATACTTAGGTTGTATTTCAATTTCTAGATTCTATTGTACTGGCTCTACTAGGTCATGGGATGGTATCTTATGTTGACTATCTTTTTCTATTTAAAATACTATTCTTATTATAAGTTTTGTTGTTCATTTTTCCCTATGTTGGGTATTTTTCACCAAGTTAACTAATTGCGTTTAGCTCCGGGTTGTGATTTGATTTACCTATTGGCAGGAGTTAGTAGGTTCCGTCATGACTCGTAAATTGGGTCATGACAGTTCACCATTAGCACCTCTTTATCCTTATTATGTTATTTTCCTGGATATGAATAGGATAGTTTATCCATACTATATTAATTTCTTGGTTATGTAGTTGTTGGGCATTTAGGTGTAGTTTACGTTTCTTTTTACATGTTATATATATTTAAACTATCATTAGAGCTCAGTCGGTAGTTGACTATTGAGTAACACGTGTTTGGTACTCATACTACACTTTTGTAGTCTACAGATCATAGAATAGATTATCATTATTGTTATGTGCATTGTGCGCATGAGCTATGGTTCGAAGACATGGGGTGAGCTCTTAGTGCTCGGTGTGTTACTTTTCTCCATCTTATGTACTAGACTAGTCTCAATATTATACATAGATATGGTTTGTATTGGTATATTCATTTGTACTTCACTTTGTAATTGTATTATGTTCGAAGTTCTTGTACCAATTCCATCAGGTTTTGGGACTATCTTGTGTATTTTAATATTTTACTATATTTATTCCGCATACTTTCTTTATTTCTCTTGGTAACCCATTACTAGAAGTTTCGGACTACGGGTTGGCTTTTATACGTGTGGGGTTATAGTAGGTACCATCATGACCTGACAAATTGGGTCATGAAAAATTGGTATCAGAGCCTAGGTTTACTAGTTTGTTTGTACAAGAGCTAAGTGTTTGGTAGAGTCCTGTGGTCAGCCAGGGCATATGCTTAGAAACTGTCCTGTTGTCAAGGTTACACCTGGGGTAAACAAGGTTTCGGTTGCCTCTTTATGAACTCATGTACAAAAGGGTACACCATCTGGCTCTGACACTGGCTGAAACTAACTCTATAATCTCACTACAAGTCATAAGTATGAGGCATTGCTTGATTCCATTACTGGTATGTTGAAACTTTTTTTTGTGATGTATAATATTTGCTTGACTAGGGTCCACTCTTTCTTATGTCACCCCATTTATGGTTGTGCATTTTAGTTTTGATCCAAAGTGTATTTTTGACCTCTTTTCTATTTCTACCCCAGTGGATGACTTTATGGTTGCTAGAAAAGTATATAGGAGTTGTGTGGTATCTGCGGGTGGTCGAGAGACTTTGGTGGATCAATTTGAATTAGACAAGGTTGATTTTAATATCATATTGGGTATGGATTAGTTGCACTCATGCTATGCTTATTTAGACTGTCGAACCCGTAAGGTCATTTTTAAATTCCCTAATGATCCAGTCAATGAGTGGGAAGGCGGTTCTCTATTGCCTAAGGGGAGGTCATATCATATCTTAGAGCCCAAAAGTTAATTTCCAAGGGATGTCTTTATCATTTGTTCCGGGTTAGAGATTCAAACTCGGAGGTTCCTTCCTTACATTCCATCCTGGTGGTGAATGAATTTCTTGTGGTCTTCCCTGATGACCTTCTGGCATCCCTCCCAGTAGGGAGATCGATTTTAGGATTGACCTTGTTTTGGACACTCAACCTATCTCTATTCCCATGTATAAAATGGTTTCAGCTCAGTTAAAAGAGCTTAAGAAGAAATTAAAGGAACTTTTTAACAAGGGTTTCATCTGTCCTAGTGTATCTCCATGGGGTGCACATTATTCGTGCATAAGAAGGATGGTTCCTTTTAGATGTGTATTGATTGCCATCAATTGAATAAGGTGATGGTAAAGAATAAGTACCCTCTTCCAAGGATAGATGGTTTGTTTGATCAGCTCCAGCATGCTAGGTTTTTCTCAAAGATCGATATTCGATTCGGGTATCACCAGTTAATGATTAGGGAGGCATACATCTCTAAGGCTACTTTTCGCAATCGATATGGGTATTTTGAGTTCTTAGTTATGTATTTTGGGTTGACAAATTCCCTAGAGGCATTCATGGACTTGATGAACTGGGTCTTTCATTAGTTTTTGGATTCATCATTTTATTTATAGATAATATTCCGGTGTACTCTAAGAGTGAGGTAGATTATACCGATCACCTCCACATTATATTGCAGACCCTGAAAAAGCAGCAGTTGTAAGCTAAATTTTGTAAATGTGAACTATGGTTGAACGTTGTAACTTTTTTGGGTTATGTCATATCTAGTGAAGGGATCATGGTGGATTTCCAAAATGTTGCAATGGTTAAGAAGTGGCCTAGACCCATGACTCCAATCGATATTAGAAGTTTCTTGGGTTTAGTCGGTTATTATAGGAGGTTTGTGGAAAGTTTTTTGGCTATAGCTGCCCCATTGACTAAGTTAACTCAGAAGAAGGTAAAGTTCTTCTAGTCTGATGCTTGTGAGGGTAGTTTTGAGAAGCTAAAAGATAAATTGACTTCAGTTCTAGTTTTGACCTTGCCCGAGGGTAATGATAGATTCGTGATTTATTATGATGCATTTTGTGTGGGGCTTGGTAGGTTTTTGATGTAGCATGGCAAGGTGATAGCTTATGCCTTTAGGCAGTTAAAGGTGCATGAGAAGAATTATCTGATGCATGAATTGGAATTATTAGTTGTGGTGCTCGCGTTGAAAATCTGGCATTACTATTTGTATGGAGTGCATGTGGGTATCTTTTCAGTTAATAAGAGCCTACAATATGTATTCACCTAAAAAGAGGTTTACCTTAGGCAAAGAAAGTGGCTTGAGCTACTCAAGGATTATGACATAAGCCTTTACTACCATCCAGGTAAAAGCTAACGTGGTTGTTGGTGCTCTTAATATGTTATCCATGGGGAGTCTAACTTATGTGGATAAGGATAAGTGAGAACCGATGAAAGAGATTCATCGTTTGGCTAACCTTGGAGTTCGTATCTTGGACTTTACGATGGTGGTGTATTTATGCAAAAGGTGGTGCAGTCATCTCTTAGTCCTGCGGTGAGAGAGAACTAGTTACTGGATACTGACTTGATGAAGATTAAGGGAGTGTAGGTTATCAAAGGTTAACCGCTTTTGAGATTAGTAGCGATGGTATTTTGAGGTACGAAGGTAGACTATGTGTTCCCGATATGGATAGATTGCAAGAAAGGATTTTGATTGAGGCTCACGAGTCGCGTTATTCTATTCATCCTTGTTCGACAAAGATGTATCATGATCTTAAGGAGATTTATTAGTGGAATAATATGAAGTAAGATGTGGCTAGTTTTGTGGCTAAATGCGTGGTGTGTCAACAAGTGGAGGTGGAATACTTGAGACCCGATGGGTAGTCTCAAGATATTAAGTTTCCTATATGTAAATAGGAGGTAATCGATATGGATTTCATTATAAGTCTTCCCCATCCTCGAAATCAGTTTGATTCTAGTTGGGTCATCGTGGATAGGATGACTTAGTCTGCTCACTTCTTGTCAGTGAGGACCAATTATTTGGCTGAGGATTATACCAAGTTATTTCTTAGGGATATCATAAAGTTACATAGTACTCTGGTTTCTATCATTTTGGATTATAGTACTCAGTTCTTATCTTACTTTTAGCGAGCGTTTTAGAGAGGTTTAGGAACTAAGTTGAGACTTAGTACTATTTTTCTTTTGTAGATGGATTGGCAAGCAGAAAGGACCATTCAGGTCTTGAAAATATCCTTTAGGATTCCATAATTGACAATGGTAGCAGTTGGGTCAATTATTTTCCTCTCATAGAGATTGCATATAATAATAGTTGTCACTCTAACATTGGTATGGCTTCTTTTGATGCGTTGTATGTTAGGAGGTGTCGTTCTCTTATTAGGTGGTATGAAGTTGGTGAAAATGAATTGTTCAGTCCTGACTTAGTTTACCAGGATATAGAAAAGGTGAGGTGATTCGGGATAGGCTTAAGACCGTCCAAATATCCCAAAAGTCACATGCAAATATGAGGCATAATGAGTCAGAGTTTGAGGTTAGTAATTAGGTATTCTTAAAGGTGTTTCCCATGAAGGGGGTGATGCAGTTTCATAAGAAGGAAAAGCTCAGTCCTCGTTATGTTGGTCCGTACTTGGTTTTGAAAAGGGTAGGTAGTATTTCTTATGAGTTGGAGTTGCCTCCTAGTTTAGTTCTATTCACCCGATGTTTCATGTGTCAATGTTGAGGAAATATATGGATGATCCATCATTGATTATGCCTAACAAGGATATTAGTTTTTCGAATTCCTTGTCTTATGAGGAAGTCCTCATTGAATTTTTTGATTGGCAAGTTTTTTGGTTACGAACGAAGGGTGTAGCTTCAGTAAAGGTTCCATAGAGAAACCATAAGGTTGAAGAGGCTACTTGGGAGGCCAAGGAGGACATAAAGTCCAAGCATCCATTCTTGTTCTCTTTCCCAGATAATCATGCCTAAGGAATGTGTTACTATTAACATCTTTGTTTTCTTAGTTAAAGGTAAGTGTAGATATATATGGAGTCTAATCATACTTATGTTTCCTTGACCCATCATTCGAGGATGAATAATCCAAGTAGGGAAGAATGTAACATCCTGGATTTTTGGCCCTTAAAAATTTCTTGATCTTTAATCTCACTACCTTGATAACGACTTGACTATACGAGTTATATAGTGTCTTTATGGGTCAGGTGGCCCTAGTCGAAGGGTGTTCAGTAGATGGTGTTTTGATTTTCTACATTGGTTATGACTTTAGGGATATGAGTTATTAAGACTGGTGATAGGTCGTTAGGATAAGCCATAACCAAATCAATAAGTTTGTGGCTTGACTCTACTCTAAGTATGAGTGGCTCAATAAGAGCCGTGAGGATAGATTATGATTCAAGAGGTGAAATCATAGGTTGTCCAGTGTCTAACCCATTTGAATTTTGTGTTGCCAATAGCTGGACCTTACAAGTCATAGGATCTGGTTACGAGTTGGGTGGTCAGTTCGTAAGGTTGACAATGTATAGGGGTTTTGGTTACGACTCGTTGTCATGAGTCGTAAAGAGTGGTTACGAGTCAATTTTTGACTTGTATCTAAGGGCGCAACTTTTTCTAGATTTTAAGTTAAGAGCATTCTGGACATTTCCCACTTTAACCCCTTGGACCCCATGACTTAAAACCTCCCTTAGGACTTCATTATCGCATCATTCCCAAAAAAATACTCCAAAAATTCTCTCTCAAACTCGTTGTTCAAGATAAGAATAGGGTTTCAAGGAGAGTGACCATCTAGGGTTCTAAGGGTGCTATCTCTCCTAAATTTCTTAGTATTGTAGGCATGTTCCTCTTCCCTCATTGTTATTTTATTAAAATCACATATTTTGATGTATGGCTTTCATGGTATTATGACAGTTTTGAAATAAAAGTTGGGGATTTTGAATGCTTATTATTGAATAATGTTTTCCCATGGTTGAATTTTGGTTTTCTATGTTTTAAATATGGTTTTGAACATGTGGGTGCATGGGTATGGTGGTTGAACTCCTGAACGGTGATTTTCTCTAACCTTGTGACTTTTGAAGTAGTTATGACCCCAACCCTATATTGAAAAACTTGTTTTTAGCTACGAGAAAGGTGGGAATTTGAATTAGGGCTAAAATGGAATCCCAAGGTGTTTGGTTTGAACTATTATTTGAATTAATGCATTGCATAAATAGAAAAATGGTTAATAATGGATTTGAAAACCTTGTGGGGTATACGGGAATCCCCCAAGTGATTTTAATAATGGAGTCTGCGGGGCATACTAAAATCCCTTAAGTCTTGGCTTAATGACATCGCTTGCAAGATATAGTCGGTAGACAATACTATGTAATAATACCATAATAATTGACTCCTGGCACTGGTGGTTAGTTATGTGCTAAATATTTTAATTGGGCAATAATGAGGGTTGTGATAGCTAGTCATGAAGGTGTGAGTCTGATTAATGGACACTAGAAACCTATGTTTCCCGACATGAGGGTTGGTCTTAATGACCTTGAGCTTGTGGGGTACAAGGGAATCCTCTATGTATATACATGTATATATGTATCATGGAGGGTGGAGGGTACAAAAGAATCCCCTTCAATCTATAATATCTCGAGTTTGAGTGGCTACATGCACGGAAGCCCATTCAGAGGGTAACACTGGACCCATACAGCTCGTGGTGAACTTATGACGATAAAGCTACACAATCCAGGTTAAGGTTTTAAAATGCATGCTAAACCTTGTTCCCTATCCCGATATAGTATATATATGTATATATGTATTTGCATACGGTTATTTGTATTAGTTTAATCTGGTTTTGGATTATTTGTATTACTTTATCTTTATCCCTAAGTTAAATGTTAGCATTTACCCTACAACCATCTTCGGTATTGTATCCATACGTGATGCAGGAACTGGCCATACTACCCCTCCTTCTGATAATGACTTGGTGATTCGGGAATAAATTTTGAGTCAGACTGAAGTGGTGATCTTCCATAGTTTGGAAAACCCTATTTCATGCTATGGATTTCTGTATGTCATTATTATTTCTTTTGGTTTTGTTTTGGCTATGGTCAGGGGTATGTCCTAACTGCATATTCTTTAGTTTTGATTACAGGTTTTGTTGGACTACTATGGGAATAGGCGGTGTCGGTATTAGAGTTAGCATTGGTATTGGTGTTAGTATTTGCATTAGGTTTTGTATAGGATGGTTAATTAGTCGTGGTTTTCTGTTTTGGTTATAGACTTGTTTTCATGTCTTCAAATTTATGTTTTTTATCTAGTTATATGTTTGGAATTTATTTGACATGGGGTGAGGGGTGGTCAATGGTTTGGGTATTGGGGGTGGTCTCCGGTCTTGGTTGGACTTGAGATGCCCGACACAGGTAGGCCCTAATTTAGGTCATGTTAGTAATCTAGCCTAATCCTTTTTGGTCATTTTACATTGGTTTTCCATTTGATTTCCATGTAAATTAATAATAAATTCTTAAGAAATTAGGACTTTCAATTCCTAAACTTTGAGGGTCGATTTGAGACTCGGTTTGTCCTTTGTTTGTGCTCAACTTTTGAGCATAACTTTCTTGCCCTTCAAGGGAACTCATGATGGGTTCAATTTTGGATTCTATTTGTGGTCCCCATGGGGTCGTTCCTGGCCCAAAATTAACTCGACCCATAATATGGCAATATAGGTCTCATTTTACTCTTAATGATATGTAGATTAGGATTTTGAACACGTGACAGCATTTCTAGGTCGTGGACTAAAGATGAACATTTTGTGGATGATTCTGGATTTGTGATTCGGCTCTGAGGTAGGCTTTTGTCTACTCTTATCTCAAGCTAGTATTTTATATATGTTGCATGCTAAATAGGAATTTTAGGATGTAATTATGGGCAACACTCCACAACTTAGCCTAAATGGTGAGTTTAGGGGCTAGAAGGGTATTTGACCCCTAAGTTGAAACTTGCTATACTTCTATGATCCTATCACTTTCCTTATAGATAGATTAATTCATAGTATAAATATGTTATAATTCAATAGATGGAAATGAAATTTACATATTAGAAGCATGTAAAGTACGATTGACCTTATGTAGACTATTTAGGCTTGTGTGAAACCATAAATTAGCAGTAATGGTCTTAGTTACTCATGTATCAAGAAAATTGGGTATTATGGCTTATATTTGGAAGGGAAACACCTTAGTTGCTATCATTTCGGTGAATTTGCCTTAATTTTCATGTTCTAGGAGGTAATGTTATCTTAGGGCAAATCATGGCTTACTTATTGTCTAGAAGTGGATGTGGATACCTTAGCTTATTCCTAGGTGAAAATTATCTAAATATGGATCTCGAGGATTAGGAGTGGGATCCTCAATCTTAATTTATGCCAAGACTTGCATTGGCTCATTTAGATTTTTATACACAAGATAGCATGTTAAGCATAGTTAAGACTAATGAACCTTTAGTAACATTATATATATGCTACTCGATGGATTGTGATGGTTTTTCCCCAAATCATGATGTAATGGTTATGTTGGATATTTATTTTTTCCTAAGGCTGTGATTATGATGTTGTAGTCATTCCGAACATACTATTGGGCCTAAGACAATGTTTATGATATTGATTGGTTAGTTTCTCGGGAAGTGTTCCATCCATGTAAAGAAAGTGTTCATTGTTTCTCAACATATTGATGCTTATAGTTGTATTATTTTAATACTGGTGATGGCATGCATAGGTTTGGTACAATCATGATCACTTAGATGGTAAATGGTACGATCCCAACTAAAGTATGGTTTTATTGTTCTTTTCTTAAAAAAGGTGTTATTCTCACTCTTCACTTTCAAATCAAACTTCTTTATAATGGGAATCGTACAATCTTAATGAATAACTTGTAAACCTTTGTGACTAATAATGATGATCTTAAAGATTTGACCGAGGCAGATTTTGGTCTACAGTTTTACTACTATTATTTACTCCGGTCGAGAGATATTTTGATCCTTTCCACACTTCCATTATGATTTAGTCTCAAATTACCTGGGCAATGGATTGATGGATTTACACTCTTTAGCTGCAGTCCTAGCCATTTACACACACATACATATATATACATATGCACGCATAAAAATCTAGTGTTGTAAGAATAGTCAGTCATGATAATATTTATGATGTAAATTTCAAATAAAGTCCAGCAGTTGATGATGAAATTATTGATATGAGTTTTGTTTCGAGTCCAACAGTTGATGATGATATGGATAAGATGAGTATATACACTAGGTGACTTTATGCCACTCTGATCGATTATGGTATTATGAATTATGTCTTGACATTCATTCTGGCAAGCGCATCGCCTATCACCAGTATGTGCCCATATCTATCAGCCTTATAGGGGATTGTATAGATATAGGTTTGAGTGATGCTTGCAGTATATTGTGTTGAGCTTGTATCTATCAGCCTTATGGGGGGTTGCATAAGTATAGTCTCAGATGGTTATTTTCCTGAGTGTTGATTGAATATTCTGAGCCTATGGTGGTGGGGATTTATAAAAGGCACAGTTATGTATTCTGTGTATGGTTTAGCCGGTTACTCATATTGTTATTGTTACTGGTATGATTGTTACAACTATATGGATAGTCCGTGACAGATTTGTTGATGATTTGTTATTGAGATTTGAGGTATTTTTTAGATTCCTTCTTTTATGGTTGCTTTAATTTGGATAATTGCTCATGATTAGGCGTACGGATTGGCTGCCCTGAATATGGTAGTACTAGTTTTACTATTATTATGAGGCCTTATGAAGCTAGTCTGAGGACTTGGGTTGTACCTTGAGTTGACCTTGTTCATATATATATATATATATATATATATATATATAGAGAGAGAGAGAGAGAGAGAGAGAGATAGAGAGAGAGAGATAGATAGATAGATAGATATAGATAGATATTATCCTTTCACCCTTTACTCGTATGATGGCCAATAATATACAGTATAGTGTTAAGGTTCCTGAGTATGGTTAGAATGGGATAGTTCACCAATAGCACCTCCTTAGCCTTATTATGTTAGTTTCTTGGATATGAATAAGATAGTTTGTCCATACTATCTCATTAGCTTGGTTATGAAGTTGTCGGGTATTTGGGAGTAGTTTACGTTTCTGCATGCATGTTATATATATTTCCATTATCCTTGGATCTCATTCGGTAGTTCCCTACTGAGTGCCATGTGGTTGGTACTAATACTACACTTCTACAGCATGCATGTCATAGTTTGGGTTATCGTTGTTGTTGTGTGCGTCGTGTGAAGCAGCTATGGTTCAGAGATGTAGGGTGAGCTCCTAGCACTCGGAGTATTACTTTCCTCCCCCTTATGTACTAGACTAGTCTCTATATTATGTTCTGAGATGGGTTGTATCGGTATATTCATTCGTACTTTACTTCGTAATCGATTATGTTAGAAGCTTGTGTACTGATTCAACTAGGTTCTGGGACTATCTTATGTATGTTAATTGTTTACGACATTTATTATGCATTCTTTCTTCATTTATCTTGGTAGATCATTACTAGCAGTTTCATATTATGGGTTGGCTTGCCTACTAGTGGGTTATAGTAGGCGCCATCATGAGCTGAGAAATTGGGTTGTGACAACAAACTAACAATGCAACTGTCATGACCCGATGTACGAGTCATTATAACACCTACTTTATCCTACAAATAGGTAAGTAAAACCACATCCCGAAGCTATAAGCAATGGGATAGCTTGGTGGAAAATGACATAAAATCAAAAATTAACATTTAAATAGTTAAAACAGCAAGAAAGCGGTCATGAAAGTCAAATAAACAAATAAAAGGGTCAACAATCATCCCAAGACTCAATAATCTTGGTACAAGAGTTACTACAGATAAACCATAAGTACTGAATATTCAAATACAATTTGTCTCAAAAATAAAGACTAGACATAGATAAATAGACATAAATAGGGGAACTCTGACTCACAGAGCTTACCCAATCTCTAAAATAAACTCTGTACGAGCATCACGTCAATGGTAGAAACTAGTACTCGGATCTACACCAAAAAGGTACGGAAGTGTAGTATGAGTACCAAAATCATAGGTACTCAGTAGGCATCATTCGGCTGACTTAGCTAAATTATGGTATAAATACAATAAGATACAAGATAAATTAAACTAAGTCAAGATAATAGGGAAAACCTAGAAATAAGCTTCAACATGATTGCATATGAATAAATTAGTACATATGAAATAGTAACACAAAGATCACATAACTATAACTACAAGATTGACCCCATAAGCCAATAAGTGCAGAAAAGTAAATAACCCAATGTGGGCCCTCATAATCCTGGAGGGTATGATAAAGGAAAGTAAACAACCCAATAACCATAATTTACCAATAACCATGCCAAAACCAAGAATCCATCTTAACCATATCATATCATAAATAACTCCAAACTACCGGACTTAAACTGGATCTCAATAGTATCATCATCATTACCATCATTTGCTGGAATTGAACTGGTACCTATATTATCAACATCATCATCAAATGTCGGACTTAAACTGGGACTCATATATGCATCAGTATCATCATTAATTTTCGGACTCAAACCAGGACTCATATATGTATCATTATCATTATCATTTTTCGAACTCAAATCGGGACTAATATAAACAAACCATAACCATATTCCATACCATTAAACTATATAAGTAAAATATACCAATAAACAACCAACTTTTAACCAAAATAAGCATCAACTCCCAATACTAAACTAGCAAACTCTTTAAATATTGAATATCATCATAGTCCAAAAAAAATCACTAATATGGGTACAACATGAATAATAGGCCTACAATTGCTAACATAATTCTTGGCCTAAGGTGGGCCAAAAGGACTAACTTCTAATCCTCGAATTCTATTTTTAGCCAAATTCTACCCCAAACTAGGCTACAATATCTAAATTCATTTTTAGATTCTAAGTGCTAACTAGCCCTAAGATAGCAATTTATCCTAGAACATAAGCAACTAAGTCAATTACGCCTACAGCTAAATCCCACCCTATATGTAGCATAATGTCATAATCATATTACAAAATAGCTCAATATAGAAAGGGGATAAAACTAGCCTACCTAGACGCCGAATGAAACCACCAATTTCTGTTTTTGAGAAGCTTTTACAAGATGTTATGCTATCAAAATCATAATTTACTCGTTAAAATAAGAACAACGATACCCATATTGCACTATTGTGCTTCGGGTCCAAAATTACATAAAATCCCCATATGGGGCCCTATTTGCAAAACCATACTTTTGAAACCAACACAACTTCCCTCTATGATCAAGTAATATTCAACATCGAAAATGGGTGAATTCCAAGCTCTAATAGTAATGTAACTAATCCACCAATAATTTACATAAATTTGATGAGGAATCACATAAATAACGATACCAAAGCTCTAGAATCACTCATAATTGATTCTCCCTAGAATTCCCACTTTTTAGGATTTAATATTCTAGAGACTGGTTTAAGAATGGTGAAAATTAGGCTAATGGGGTATTTATACCCTTCCTGGGTATGCGGATGCCATATAAGCGAACATTGTGCCGCTTTAGCGATAGGTACTAAAGCACCCAGCTGACCTTTAAAGTGGTCATTGCTGACATGGCAGGCCACTGAGGCTGTCAGTTGGCATTAAAGCGACTTGCACTTTAGCAGCCAACTAGTCGTAAAAGCGACACTTTCTGATTATGTCAGGCCTTCTAAAACACTCAAAGGTCCACTAAAGCGTCCTCTAATAAAGATCCAAAGGCATCTTTAAAGGTCACACCTAATTTTCTTTGCATTATTGAAGACTAAAAATATTTTTGAGTCTCTACCAATCCCTTGGGATTTATGCGGAATCCCGTAATGGAATTGAACTATGATACCCTATCAAATTCAATGTTTCATACTCAATGACATAGTTGAAATTTCCATATGAGGTTATGTTGATGAAAAATGGGTCCCACTTTCATGTGCCATTTTTCTTAACTTCCGGTCAACCCCTCGAAATGAGTTTGGGAGTTGCAGGACCTAAACCAAGGGTCCACTTAGTCTAAAATTGATGTTTTGGAACTGTTTGAATAGACAAAATTAACATACAAGGTTGTTTGACTGAAGTCTTCACCTTGTAGATAATTTGAACTAGCGAACACTTCAAAACACGGAATTAGCTCTAAGAAACAAACAAACTACTCGATAACTAAACTATCGATTTTAGAAAGTCAAAAATGCTTTGGGGAAACTACAGAAAGGCTATAAATGGAAAAAAGGAGCGGAGATGCAAAAATTTATTTTGACGGTCATTACAATATCCACTACTAAAAGAACTTTTGTCTGCAAAAGTAAAGGATTAGGATGTACCTGATGCCTTGAACATATAAGGATCAGCACATCATATACTATTTTAGGGGTGGATCAGGAAGCTTTGAGACTAAGGTTGTTCCTATTTTCATTGACTGGGGAAGTATCACTATGGTTAGGGAAACTTCCAAAAGGTTCAATCACTACTTGGCATGAGTGGCATAAATAATTTCTAAACAGATTTTTCCCTTCTGCAAGAATGCTATAGTTGAAAGATGGTATGTATAACTTCAGATAATTACCTGCAGAATCCTTGTATAAGGCATAGTTTAGATTTAATAAAAAGCTGAGCATGGTACAAAATCACAGAATAAAAGGGTTAAATTTGTTGGAAATCTTCTATACATCAATGAATGTCAGTTTTATAGCAATGGAAGATATTATTTTTGGAGGTGCACTCATGGATCTTAGGTGGGATGCTGTACAAGAAATGCTAGATGATATTTTGTTGAATAATAAAGAATGGCATACTAGAGATGCTGAGTGTGGTGTAGGTACATAAGCTATTAGGGATAGTAATATTTATTGAACTAGTCATGATATAGTTTCACAAGAGGTTGCACAACTTTGAACAGATATTAGGCTACTTAAAAAATAATTTATAGCAATGAGTGTTGAGAAAGTGAATGTTGTTGTGGCATAGGCATCTACTTCTAGGACTTTGAGATTGAATCTGAAGATGAAACAAAGTATTTTGATCATAGGTTGGCAGATTTCCAAGCCTAAGGGTAAGGGAATCAACGTTAGAACTATTATAATGATATAGAGTGAGAGGGAAGTAGAAAGAGAAATGGTGATTAGCGGTGAAAAGATGACTATAAGGAGAGGATTGACAAATATATATTTTACCAGGTAGTCGAGATACCAAGTCTAAAGTGGAGGCAATGTTGTCAAAACTGGTCAAAGGTCAAGAAAGTCGAGAGAGTTGTCTTATGAAGATTAAGGAAGATCTCTCCAGGCTGAATCAGAAAGTTGAGTCACAGGGTACAACAATCAAACAACTGGAGCAGAAGTATGGCCAGATATTAGCCACATTGAATTAAAGGCAACCTGGCACTCTTCCTAGTAATACAGTTGCAAATAAAAAAATGATGGTCATTGCATGCCATTACCACTCGGAGTGGCAAAACCACCATAGACCCACCTGTACCGATTATAGATGATCAAAATAATGAGTATGATTTTGTTGATATGGAGAGTAGTAGCAAGTAAGATAAAGAAAAAGATAAGGTTAAGGAGCCTGGGTTGAAGACCATAATGAAACCTCTTCCTCCTTTTTCTTAAAGGCTGAAAAAGAAATAAAAAGATGGTAAGTATCAAAATTTTTTGTCAATGCTAAAAGAACTATTAGTTAACATCCCACTTGTAGAGGCATTGGAGAAAATTCCAAGATATGAAAAAATCATGAAAGACCTAATCACTAAGAAGAGGTCAGTCAGTTACGAGCTAGTCGACAATATTCATCATTGCAGTGTTGTAGCTATTAGATTATTGGTTGAGAAGAAGGAGGATCCTGGTACATTTACTATACCATGCACCATTGGAGCATTCGAGTTTGCTCATACTTTATGTTATTTGGGTGCTAGTATTAAGATAATCCCATTTGTAGTATTTAAATAGTTAGGGTTGGGAGCACCTAAACCAACTACTATGAGATTAGCGATGGCAGACAGGTCTGTGAAAAAACCAGTTGGTATTTTATATGACGTATTAGTGAAGGTGGCTTATTTTACTTTTCCTACAAATTTTGTGATATTGGACTGCGAAGTGTACGTTCAAGTCCTAACTATTCTGGGAAGACCATTCTTGGCTACAAGAAGGAAATTGATTGATTTGAAGCTAGGTCATTTGATGCTGAAACTCAATAATGAACAAGTGATATTCAATGTATACAAACCCATGAAGCAGCCTGATGAATTAAGAGAGATATCGGTGATTGATGTGTTTGATGAAGAAATAGACTCTTTCCATGATATTGATGTAGTAACAACTTAGGGGGATACTTCTAATACTATTTCTATTGAAGAGAGGTTGGGTGTTGAAGCTCTAGTAGCCATGATCATGAACTTTGATAGTGATGGTATTGAGAACTATGATAAGATGGTAGGTGCTCTATATGGTAATGGTTCTTACACTTATGCACCAAAGAAGCTTGATTTGGATTTGAAGAATAGAACTACTCCACCCGTTCGCCCATCCATTGTCGAGACACCAGTCATAGAGTTAAAGGCACTTCTTTCTCATCTGTAATAAGCATTTTTGGGAGCCAACAATACTTTGCCCGTAATTATTGCAGTAGTTTTAATTGACTCAGAAGTGAAAGTATTGCTATCAGTATTACAATATTCAAGAGGTTCATTGGTTTGTCTATTGCGGTTATTATGGTTATACCGCCTGGTCTTTGTACTAATAAAATTCAACTTGAGCCGAATTGTATTCCAAGTATAAAGCATTAATTTTGACTCAATCCTTCTATGTAGGAGGTGGTAAAGAAAGAGATAATAAAGTGATTGAATACTGATTTAGTGTATCTTATTATTGATAGTAAGTGGGTTATTTTGATATATTTTGTTCCAAAGAAAGGCAGTATTACAATTGTGCCCAGTGAGAAGAATTAGCTAGTGCCAATGAGGATAGTCACAGGATGAGGAGTATGCATAGATTACAGAAAATTGAATGCATGGTATTAAAAGGACCATTTTCCCATTCCCCTCATAGACCATATGTTACACAGGTTAGCGGGCAAAAGATGGTACTATTTTCTTGATGGGTATTCAGGATATAACCAAATCACTATTGCACCTAAAGACCAAGAGAAGACCACCTTGGCTTATCCTTATGGTACCTTTGCATTTAGATGTATGCCATTCGGGATATGCAACGCTCTAGCCATATTACAGAGATATATGATGTCAATCTTCTCTGAAATGGCAGAAGACATCATCAAAATATTTATGGATGATTTTTCATTTGTTGGTGATTTTTTTTATGACTGCTTAGTGCACTTGGCAAAATCTCTAAGAAGGTGTGAAGAATGAAACTTGGTACTTAATTGGGAAAAGTGTCATTTAACGATCAATGAAGGTATAGTCCATGGGCACAAAATTTGAAAAAGAGGTATTGAGGTAGATAGAGTAAAGTGATTGAGAAATTACCTTCGCCAATTTCTGTGAAGGGTGTTCATAGCTTTTTGGGACCTGCCAAGTTTTATAGGTGATTCATCAAGGATTTATTCAAGATTTCCAACCCTCTTTGTAGGCTTCATGAGAAAGAGGTGAAATTTGAGTTTACTGAAGCATGCTTAAAGTCTTTTGAATGTCTAAAAGTGAAGTAGAGCACTGCTCATATTATTGTGTCTCCAGACTAGTCCTTGCCTTTTAAGATTATATGTGATGCAAGTTGATTAGCCTTGGGGGCTGTACTAGGTTAATGAATAAAATAAGATCCTTTATCTCATCTACTATGCTATCAAGGCACTAAATCCTACCCAAAAGAACTATATTTTGATGAAACAAGAGTTATTGGCAATGGTTTTTGCCTTTGAGAAGTTTAGGTCTTATTTGATTGGGACAAAGGTGATTGCGCACACTGATCATGCAGTATTGTGGTACTTAATGGAAAAAAAGATTCTAAACCTAGACTAATTAGGTGGGTTCTATTGCTGCAAGAATTTGATTTTGAGGTCAGGGACTGAAAAGGCACTGAGAATCAAGTTGTAGACCATTTGTCTAGGCTTGAGGAGAAAGATATGTAGAATGTTGAAGATGTGCTAGAGATTGATAATAGTTTTCCAAATGAGCATATATTAGCAACTTCCCAAGATTTAATTCCATTGTTTGCAGACTATGCAAATTATCTAGCCAGTGATCCAATCCCAAAAGATATTTCCTTTCATCAAAGAAAGAAATTTATGCATGAGGTAAGGAAATTTTTCTGGGATGATCTTTATTTATTTAGAATATGCACAGATGGGATTTTTCATAAATGTATACCTGAGGTAGAGATAATGAACATACTTGAGGCCTGTCATTCTTTGCTAGTTGGGGGCCATCATGGAGGAACCCACATAGCCCACAAAATCTTACAATATGGGTATTATTGGCCAACAATCTACAATCTGCTTGTGATCAATGTTAATAAGGTAATATCTCTAGATGCCATGAGCTTTTTATAACTTCTATTTTAGAATAAGAATGTTTTGATATATGGAGTATATATTTCATGGGACTTTTTGTAAGTTCATTTGGCATGAAGTATATTTTTGTGGCTGTGGATTATGTATCCAAATGGGTGGAAGCAGTTGCACTCCCCAATAATGAAGCATGTAGTTCACTGCATTTCTTAAAAAGCACATCTTTTCTCGATTTTGCACCCCATGTGCTATCATTAGTGACGGTGGTTCACATTTTTATAATCGTCTATTCAAAAGTCTACTTGAGAAATATGGAGTGAAACACAAGGTGGTAACACCTTATCATCCACAGACTAGTGGATAAGTTGAGGTGTCCAACAGAGAAATCAAGTCCATCTTGGCGAATACAGTAAATACCAATAGAACAGATTGGTCATGAAAATTAGATAATGGATTATGGGCTTACCGAACAGCATTCAAGACCCCCATTGGTATTTTTCCTTATTAGTTGGTGTATGGAAAGGCTTGTCACTTTCCTATTGAACTTGAACATAAAGCACTATAGGCCTTGAAGAAGCTGAATTTCAAGTGCAAGATACAGCCAAGTCGAGGATGAATAGCATGAATGAGTTAGATGAATTCCGACTTCGGGCTTATGAAAGTTCTACAGCTTACAAGGGAAATATGAAGCTGCATTATGATCTCAAAATTGAGAAAAGAATCTTCAAAAAAGGTGACCAAGTATTGCTCTATAACTTAAGGCTTCGCTTGTTTCCAGGTAAGTCGAAGTCTAGATAGTATGGTCCCTTTACTGTGCTAAAAGTGTTCCCATATAGTGCTTTGAAATTAAAGAGGGATGGTAAAGCCCCGTTCAAGGTGAATGGGTAAGTACTCAAGTACTATATGGGTAATATTAAGGACATAAATGTGATTTTTGAAAATAACCTTGGTAAAGTTTGAGTACCCAAGGCAATTAAGTTGTATTGCGACGTTAAATCAAGCATTTCATGGGAGGTAACCCATGAGGCTGGTTGGTGCAATCTATGCATCCCACTTAGCCTCGTCGTGATGCGATGTTAAATTAAGCGTTGTGTGGGATGCAACCCATGATTTGTAATTATTTATTTAAAGAGTAATGTGTTTGTTCAGTATGCAGGACTAAAGATTGCAAAAAATATCTAGAAAAATTCAAGAAGTTAGGTCATATGGACTCTTCACGAGTTATATCGTAGAGTGCGATTTGTGAGTAAGAGTTTTAAGGATCTGGGAGATGAAGTAGTTCCAGGTAAAAGTTTTAGGAGTGGATATGGCTCTCAAAATGAGTCGTGCCAACAATATACGACTGATCACATTGAATCGTATTGACTCCAGAACCCAGGATAGGTTCCAGGTCTTTACGAGTAGAGGAAAAGACTTGTAATCCTGGGTATAATTTGTACATATGACTCGTAACCAAGCTTATCAGGTCAGGGCCACAAGTTAACCCAAGCTAAATCACTGAATTAAAATAAATAGGCCACTCAAAGACGGGTTCCTGGTACTCGAAAGCAAACCCACCTCCATTATTATATGATTTTTAACGTACTAACGTACAAATTCCATCACAAACACTTTGAATTAGATACCATTTTTCTCATATCTTCACTTCGCAAAAATTTAAGCATGAATTTGAGGAAGAACATGTGATAACTCGAGCAACCTAATATCTCACTCATTCAAGTAAGTTTTAAACTCAAACTATTTACATTTCAAGTTGGAATTGTGAATGTGAGATATCTTGAACTTGATTTGAGTTGAATTTACATATATATTGAATTTCAGTACCTAGTTCATAAGTTTTAAGTTAAGAATAGAAATTGGGGGTAAACTTGGTTTGGATGTTGATAATATGTGTTATTTTGATTGAAATTGGGTAATATTATAGCAAACAAGTAGTGGGTAGTTTGGGAATTTTGAATTAGAGTCAACATCAAAGTGGAAATTCTATGTTGCAGTGGATACAAGATTTTTTACAACTCATACCCACTGGTAACAAGGTCGTAATGAGACACATACGCATTGAAAACATAGAAGTATAACTAAGTTCCAATTTTGGTATGGGTACTACTTACTTAAACGAGTACTACCCAACTCATACGACTCGTACACTAAAGTCGTACTGACCTGGGAGGAATTATATATTATAAGTTGTTTTTGATCTACTTATGACTGTAGGTAATGAGTCGAACCTTATCAGTATGACTAGCTAGGAGGACTGCAAGTAGACCAGTGAACATAGTCCTACATTCTGTATATTATATGACTCGGTTAAATAAGTCATACCCAGTTGATACAACTACTACCCCCCACTCGTACCCTGAACAAAACATGCACACTAAAGTTTATTTTCTGATTTTTACTTTTTTTCTTGATTTACTTACTAATTAATGTCTAATTTTAGTTATAATGCCTTATAAAGGTGCATCTTCTTCCAAGCAAATGGCTAAAAAAGACAACAAAAAGGTACTGTCTACTAGTTCAGGGTTTACTGAGTCATCCAACAGTAGTAGTGACTTATACGAATACCCTACGAAGGGCAAGGGTGATTCAAAAGGACAAAAGGATACAAAGGAAAAGAATATAGCAACTCTGGAAGACACACCTCCATGGGGAATAAGAAGAAAGAACCCGAGTACCTCCTCTTCTCACTCGCCTCCGCCTTTGGAAAAAGAAGATGATGTTGAGTCCAATTCTAAAGAAGCAAGTTTTAAAAATGCTAATGGTATAAAAGAAGTTAATGATGTGCACCGATTAATATGCAACACCCTTCATTAGTAATCATTACTGCTTCGATGCCCAACATTGAACGGTGAGGGTACCCTGATATACAACAAATATATAATGATGGTCTGAGTTGACTCAAGACCAAAAAAATAAAAAGAAACTTGTACCACAAGCGACGTTTGATTATTACTGGGATGGCAGAGTTGCTAAGGTTAGAGGAGCAGTTCGGGAAGTATGGTTTTGAGTGGATGACCCGAGCACCTGACAGGTATAGTCCCACACTAGTGCGAGAGTTTTATGAGGCATAAAAGGGAAAGATTCAAAGGCAGTATCCACAGGGTTATTTATGAAAGGGTGGAGACCCTATTACCTTAGTGTTCATTAGGGGTGCGAGGTTCGATGTATCTGTACGCACTATTAGAATATTTTTGTATTGGTCGGATTATAAAGCTCCAGTCAATACTGGGGAAACTAACTACCGTCAGGAGAAGATGAGAAAAATTACTCAGAAATAGTTGGATTCAGAGAAAAAGATAGGTTTCTTTAGGTGGATTGTTACTTGGATAGTATCTAGCAGTGAGAATATGGTATGGGTATTTGGTTGCTTGGGTGTCACCTCATAGAAGATAGAGAAGAATACCCTCAACTTTGAGGCTAAGGCATAGTGGACGCAGACCCACCACAGGTTATGTGCAACTACTAGGGACAATGTATTAAGTCCAATGTGAGCTACAATGATAACCTGCTTAATATCCGGTTACGAGTTTGATGTTAGAGAGTTCCTAGATCGGGAGATGAGAGATATGGGTGTAGGAGGAGAGAAGTTATTGCTGGCATATTTGTGCATGATTACATAGCTATGCTTGGCTGCGGGAGTACAGGAACTCCCGAGTATTGATGAGATCATAGATTCCATGAACGCCTTATGCTTAGGCCTGATCAGAGACACAACTAAACCTATGGCCAAGCAGTAGACGCTGAGGCTACCGATACTACCAAAACTGCTAAGGCGGATGGACAGACTGAGACCAGGCAGACTTCAGCTGCAAAAGGTACATGTAATGCCCCTCCTCCGGTTTAGTTTGCACTACCACACCCGAGAGGTATACATTTCAGTTTTATAATGATTCCACGGGCATCATAGAATGAGGATATGACTAGATTTGGCACATTGGAGGCCAAGGTTTGACATATGGAAGAGGGAATAAAGCCCTGTGTTACTATGAATTATCCAACTAGGATAGATCGGTGCAGCTACGGTTGGATGCTTTTGAGATGAGGATTACCCGATACTTAGGCAGTGGCCAAACCCTAAGTATTTTGGAGGTGAAGGTCGAGGTAGCAGAGATTAGGAGGATGGTGGATGAGTTGTATGCCCGACCATTTATCCTAAAGCGCGATGTCATGAATATCATGCCTGAAGTTTAAGTTCCTAATATTTGGGTTATTCCAAACCCAGTAGAGGAGACTCTATAGGAAATCCAAGAGGAAAGAAAGGAGAGAAAAAGGAGAAAATGTGAAGAGAAAGAGGCTGCAAAGAAGGCTAAGTAAGATAGCCTACAAAATAAGCACAGCCAATAGGTAAAGGTTCATGACGTGACTGTTAGAGCTGGTGGATCGAGATTGCCAACTTTTCATATTGAGGGAGAATATGTGGCAGACCCGCCCAGTGTCGTTGTTGCTGAATTCAGTCTCCGTAGTTGATGGTACATAGGTTGATAATAATGGGACCTAATATTAGGGCCCACGTGATAATGTTGTTTGATCTAGCACCTTAATAGCCCAGATATGGTCCAATTCCCTTGTACTTCATTTTTACATGTACTCGGGATAGTGCACCTACTTTAAGTTAGGGGTGGGGGTGTACCAAGTCTCCTCGGGTTATACTTTCCATATTTCGAAGCCTAATGCCACATTCTGAAAATTTTGAAGAACTGGCATATGTTATTTATGTTTTGTATTATTTCTGTGTTGCTTTACTTTTATTTTAGTTTTGTGTGTACTGGGAATAGCTAAAATAAGAGGAGAATTAGTATGTGTGGCAGTAGACCTTGTTTGATTGATCATGCTAAAAAAGGGTCTGATTTGAAAATTTTGTGCTAAAAAATTGATACCCCTCCTAAAAGTTGTATAACTGTATGATATGTATGTGTGAGAGATACCTATGAATTAGATAATGGCATTAGGAATAGAGATAGAACAACTAGGGAGAAATTTTGCATAGCTGGATAGGTAGTGCCTAGCAATATAACCCCATGCGAGTGTGTGTAAGGTGCTACTGAGTTCCCAGTGTATTGGAATCTAAAAATTGTCAGGTTACTTTTATCTAGGTCTAGGATAGTCGAGTAGGATATGATCATAGGTCATTTTTATTGAAAGTCTAGTTAACCATAAATGCCCAACAAAATGAATTAATCCCTTGATCTAAATATTTGAGCCTTAATCGACCAATTTTCTTATTTACATTGATTTCACCTACCCTTTCTACAATGAACCTACTTTGGCTCTAGTCCTCCTTAGACATTGTGCACCTCCACTCAGGCAAATCACCAAAGTTGAGGGTGGCTATTATAGGGGTGCATAGGAAGAAGGAGTGTTAAGAAATAAGTGTGAACAAAAAAAATGAAAAAAGACAGGTGCAGTAAGAATAAAAGAAAATAAGAAAAAATTACAATAAAAGAAAGCAAAAATAAAAAGAATAAAAATTTTCAAGAAAATAAAAATAAAAAGGAAGTTATAAAATAAAACTGCACCTGGGCTATGGAATGTGCTTAAAATAAAAAGGGAGACATAAGGGCAAAAATAAAAGTAATAGTGAAAAATAAGTGGACCCTTAAAAATGCGTAGTATCCAGGAGGCTTATTCACTGAATAAAATTCCAAAAGATTATCATACCATCCCCTAACCTACGTTACAAGCTGAACAAAGTCCTCTAATGTCCAACCTCGACTATTCAAAAACTTAGGAAGAGAGCATATGGGCAAGTATATGGTATTCCGTGTACACCAGTTGATACTTCTTTGTGAGCAAGAGCATTGCTTGATATATCCCTGAAAAATTTATTGGTTTGTACTAAGTGAAATAGGGGATTTCTTTGATTGTGAGCGCGCTTAGGGTATATTGTTAGGTTGGTAGACTGTTTGGTGAATGTGACTTGTATGTGCCCGGTTGTCCATTACTAATGTAATGCCATCATAGGATTCCTTCTTTGTCATTCCATATACCATATCATATACAAATTTTGATTTTGAAAAGTTGAAATTAGGAGGGGGAATAAAAATGTTAAAACTGATCTGAAAAGTCGCTACCATAGTATCTTAGCATCTTACTGTGATAGCATTGGTTTGTTTTGTCATAGTTTTAGGTTTGTTGTTTTTACCTGAGGACATGCAAACTTAAAAGTTGAGGGTGTTGATATGTCGTGGAAACACGACACTTTCAATGCTTAAAACAGTAAAATTATGCTCGTACTTAGGTCATTTTAGTAGATATAATGTGTTTTTATGGTTATTGCAGGTAAAACAGGAACATCATAGCATTTGAAAGAAACTGTAACAAAAAGACCTAAAAAGATCAAGTTGCAGTAGGGTACGAGTCTCCTCACGAGTCGTCAACACCTCATAGGACTCAGAGGCTGACTCGTATATACAATAGAAACCAAGATTCAGAACAAAAACAAAGTGTAGAGAAGATACAACTAAGAATACGAGTCGTATGATAAAGGTAAGAGTCGTATCATGAATTCATACAGACATAAGAATCTAAAGAAGAAATTTAGAGATAAAGCATTAGAAGAATACGAGTCGAAAGCCTGAGTATGACTTATATGATCAAATCATAATTGAACCAGTGTTCAAGAGAAGAAACAAAGAAGTCCCAGGTGGATACAAAGAAACTACATGAGTTGTATGATTATGGTAAGACTCGTGAGCAGAAGTCTTAAGAAGAACAAAAAGTTGAAGCCTGGAAGGCCACACACTAGGGTAGATACGAAAGGTATGGTACCACTTATTTAATGTCGGTATGAGTGAAGAAGCGAGTCGTACCTTGTGCTGACATAACTTGACCTTTTTCCGTTTTTACTAGGATTTCTAAGTATTTTTTAGATACTATAAATACCTTAGGTTTTATGTTTTATTAGGTTAAGCATTATTACAATAGTTACTTACTTTTACATACTTTAATAATTATTCTTGAGATTTTGGGTTTCTATCCAATTAAAGACTTTGGATTTTATTCATCTTATTATTGTGCAATTAATTTCATGTCTTCTTCATTGACAATCATGGATTCTTGCATGAACATGAGCGGCAAATTTCCCTGACTAAGGTTGTGGGAACCCTGGTGGATTAACTACATAAAAAGGTGAGAAATTCATCTATTCTAGGGTTTATACATGTATGTTTATCTTTTTCACAATAATTAACCTCAGAGCTATTGTAGATGCTTGTAAATAACCTATATTTGCATACGTCCTCATAAGGGAGTTTGTGATTGGGAAAAGAGTATTAAGATTATAATTTGAGATTCACTTCTATCTTACCATTCCATTATCTCATCTAATCACTTGAGACACAAAAGGTGAAAGTGAACTGAAGTTATAAACAAGGAGCAATAAGGTGATTCCCTGAGACTCATAAGGTAAAGGGTGAGATTTACCAACACGTTCACAAGACGGTTGATATTACATATCTTATTGACTTTACATGTAGAGCGGTACAATAGGTAGATTAAACATGAGAAATTTAAGGATTTGAGAAGCCATGGGAAACACAAGCTTAGTATTCGTCTTATATTTTTACAACTCAAAAGCATTAAAGATTTGGTTTATAGTAACTAATAATCCCAAATTTCCCCCAATTACTTTTCCTCTCTGCTCGTGAACTACATCAAGTTACGAAACTATTCAGCATCTTCTCTATGGGATTGACCCCAACCTAGTTGGGTTACTATATTTGTCATCGACCGCAACATACTTCTTTGGAGGTTAGTTTTAGGTGATATCATCATACCAACCCCACTTGCAAGCGTACATCATGCCATAACCATTATTAATCAACTTTGTGACTCGAACCCATCGTTTAAACCAAGACATCCATTCAATTCAACATTTAGGGACTTAAACTCATTTAACCAATTAAACCACCAAGGTCATAATTCAAATAAATTTAGGGCCAACAAGGCCTTCATAAAACCATTTACCAATCATCAACATTCATAGACCACTGTCTTAGTTCAAACATAATTCATATGTGACAAAATTCTTCTCATTGAAATTTTCACAAATAGGTTGAGGGCATACCATGATCAAACCATTATTTAAGCGAAAAACCATCAAGTTAGAGTTAACCATGACACCTTAGTTTAAACCACTATTCCCAAGAACCAACATATGCAAAACCATTACCAAAATGTGTACAATCATAATTTAAACCATGAGAAAACAATACTCAACATTATGCATTCAAACCCTCAACCATGTTTTTCAAAACCACCATTAATGATTCATAAATAATGTTTAAGACACATGATTTTTTTTGTGAACTAACAATAAAAGAAGAGTTACATGCCTGAGTTACGAAGATTCATGAAGAGATTTTGACCTTTAAGACTCTAGATGAACACCTTGAAGAAACCCTAGCCCAATCTTCTTGAGAAGTTTTAGAGAGATTTAGAGAGTATTTGATCTTTTAAACTGTAGAATAAATTCCCAATAAGTGTTATAAGACATGGGGTTTTAAGGGCTTAGGATGGGAAATGTCCAAACTACCCTCATCATAAAAGTTGTGGAAAAATGGTAGGTGGGTACGAGTTCACCCTCCAATTCGTCACCACATCATATGAGTGGTACCCTCAAATCATCGCTAGAACAGAAAGTTGGACACTAGATTCTGTCCAACATACGACTCCCTTGCCCAACTCATTACAAAACAATATGAATAATACCCTCAAGTCATATGCACGGTAGATCACCAAGTTTTAGACACTGGACAACATACGATTGGACTCAACCCTCTCGTTACATTAATATACGACTCGTATGGATTCTATTGTACCAAGGACAGAACATAGTCAATCTACATACTAACCAATACACAATAGGGTCCCTAGACCCATCACCACACCATATGACTTGTCGTGTGAGTCGTATGATAAACAAAAGGTACAACACTCAAGAAATTTACAAGGGCCAACGTTCGGGGCATTTTAGATAAGTAGAAGGAAAAAGAAGAACTCTGACTCTAAGAGCTCACCCAATCTCTAAAATCAACCTATATGAGCGTCATATAAATGGAGGAAACTAGTACTCAGATCTACACTAAAAAGGTACAGAAGTGGAGTAAGAGTACCAAAAGTACGAGTACTAAGTAAGCATCATCGTTCAATTGACCTAACATGGTATAAATATAATAAGATACAATATAAAGTAAACTAAGCTAGGTAATAGGGTAAACTTGTAGATAAGCTCTAACATAGTTGTACATGAATAAATACATACATACAAAAAAAGTAATTAAATATCACATAACTATAACTACAATATTCCCCCCATAAGCCAATAAGTGTGGAAAAGTAAATAACCCAACACAGGACCACATATTCTTGGAAGGTATGATGAAGGAAAATAAATAACCCAATAACCATAAATTAACAATTACCATGCCATAACGGAGAATCCATCTGGACCATATCATATCAGAAATAACTTCAAACTACCGAACTTAAATTGAAACTCAATAGTATCATCATCATTACCATCATTTGCCTGACTTGAACTGAATCTTATATTATCAACATCATTATTGAATGTCGTACTTGAATAAGGACTCATATATGTATCATTAATATAATCGATTGTTGGACTCGAATTGGGACTATATATGTATAATTATCATCAATTTTTAGACTCAAACGAAAATCATATAAACACACCATAACTATATGCCATATCATTAAACCATATAAGTAAACTATACCAATAAACCACTGGCTTTTAATCAAAATTAGCATCAACTCCCAATACCAAACTAACATACTCTCTAAATATTCAATCTCAATCAAAGTCCCAAAAAAATCACTAACAAAGGTACAACATGCATAATAAGCCTAAATTTCTAACACAACTTTTGGCCTAAAGTCGGTCGAAGGGGCCTACTTCTAATTCCTAAATTCCATTTTTAGGAAATTCAACTCCGGACTTGACTATGGAATATAAATTCATTTCTAGATGTTAAATAAGCACTAACTAGACCAGAGATAGCAATTTGTCCTAGAACATGAGCAACTAAGTTAATTATACCTATATTATGATTTTTAGATAGTCTAAAGAGTCTAGCTAACCCAAATATTTTCAATCATACCTCTAATACCTAAATTCCACTTCATATCTAGCATAACATCATAATCATATAACGAAATAACTCAAACTATGAAGAGGGTAAACCTAGCCTACCTGGATGCTGAAGAAAAGCTTGAAGAATCCGCTAAACCATCGATTCCTATTCAGAGAAGTTTATGAAAGTTGCCACACTATCAAAATCACAATCTACTCGTCAAAATAAGAACAATGATACTCATATTACACTATTGTGCTTCAGATATAAAATTACGTAATAATCCCTTATAGGGATCATTTATAGAAACACACTTTCAAAACCAACACAATGTCTCTCTTTGCTCAAGGAATATTTACCCTCAGAAATGAGTGAATTTTGAGATTTAATGATGCTATAGTTATACGAGTAATACTTCAGGGATTTTATTAAAAGATGGAGGAATTAATCATGAAATTAATGGAGTCTTATCACAAATTCAATGAAGTATCGCGTAAATTAATAATATCAAAGCTCCACAATCACCCACAACTAATTCTCCCAAGAATTTTTAATATTCTAGAGAATGGTTGAAAAATAGCAAAAATCAGGCTAAGTGAGGGTATTTATACCCTTCCTAGGTACACGGGTACCGCTTAGGTAGACAATGGGATGCTTTAGTGATAAGTGCTAAGGAGCCCAACTGATCGCTAAAGCAGTACCTCGCTGACATGGTACGCTGGTAAAGCGGTCGGTTTGCACTAAAGCGACTAGCACTTTGGCGGCCAACTAGCCACTAAAACAACACTTACTGATTAGGTCAAGTCTACTAAATCACCCAACGGGTTGCTAAAGCACCCTCTACTAAAGTTCCAAATGTTTCTTTAGCGATCGCACCAGATTTTCTTTACATCAGCTGGAGACTTGAAATATTTCTGAGTCTCTGTCAACCCGTCGGGATTCATCTGGAATCCCATATATGCAAATGAACTATGTCACCATTTCAAATTTGATGTTTTTAACTCAATGGTGTAGTCAAATTTTCCATCTGAGGTCATTTCAATGAAAAGTGGATCCCATACCCATGTACTGTTTTTCCTAACTTTTGAACAATAGTCCAAAATGAGTCTGGGAGCCTCGAGATCCAAACCAAGGGTTCACATAGACTAAAATCGATGTTTTAGAGTTGTTTGAATAGTCAAAATTGGCATATAAAGTTGATTGACTGAAGTTTTTTCCCAATAGCCAATTTGAACTAGCGAATACTTCAAAATAAAAAATTGACTCTAAAAATCAAATGAACTACTCGGTCACTGAACTGTTAGTTCCAGCAAGATATAAATGACTTAGAGTGGGTTTAGAAAGGCTATAAATGATGAAAATAAGCAAAAATACAGAAAATAAACTAGAGGGTCATTACAATAACATATAGATAAGTTCTCTTAAAAGCACCTATACCTGCAACTTAGAGAAGATTATTAGAAGGTGGAGTAGAGGAGGTTGATTTGCAATAATGTATATTTTCCTAAGTGTATTTTCATCTTATATCTAGTACTAAATAGAGGATTAGTAGCTAAATATAGACTGGCCAAGTGGGGGTACAATGAGATATACGTTTTGTGTGATAGTGAGCCTGAAAGTATTAACCATTTAATCTTTAAATATTCTTTTTCTACTCATATTTAGCACACGGTTTTTTCAGGGATATGATTTTTAAGAGTACCTACTGAATGGGATGAGGAAGTAGCTTGGGTGATTAATAATTACAAATGCAAACAGTCGCAGGCTATGTTAGATAGAGCAAGTCTAGTTGCCTGTGTCTACCTTATTTGGAAAGAAAGAAATTAAAGGATTTTTTAAGCAAACTCTAGGAAGGTAAAGGTATTATAAGGCAGCTTATACAAGATGTTCATGCAAAGGGAAGCAGAGATCCTAAACTGAATAGTGCACTACTTACCTTAATTACTAACCCTTGTAACTAGGATTACTATGTTTAACATGATGGATGATCTTCTATAGTAGTATATCTAGGCTAGGTGTTTGAAACTTATTACTACTTTCTGCAAGATATCCTGATTGTAATGTTTTTTATTTGTAATTCTCAAGTGGTAATAAATAAAATATTATTTACTAAACACATATGCAGAAGTATAAGTACGATAATAAGAGTAATGACTTGTGATTGTATGTGAACCAAAGAATTATTACCGCCTTCAAGCACTTTTTGTAATTGTTGGTTGCATATACATATCCATACATATTGATGAGGATAGGTTAGGAATGGTGATGATGATGTTATATAATCATGATGTTCATGATATTATTGTTGATTAGTTGATAATGATGTTGGTGATATTGATAATGACCATGATGTTCATCATATGGGATATGATGTTGATAAGATTTAGAAGAGAAAGAGATTATGAGAACATCTTGCAAACATACGTTCATTCATATGCATTGAATATTCAAGAGATAATGCATAAACATGACCCTAAACTTGACACCAAATTATAACTTTGACCTTAAACTTTGATAGTGCACAAATATGACCTCCGATCCTACATGAAAAAATGCGTGTTAACACGTAAAACTGGGCGCGTCCAACTTAAAATCTAAGGGCATAATACATAAATATGACATAAACTTTGACAGTGCACAAATATGACCTTTAACTATTCAAAACTGCACAAAAATGACTTTTAAATGACTTTTCACTATTATTTTTTCATTATTTTCAGCTCAAAGATGCAAATGGTATCTAATAAATTTTGTCATTGCGAAATAAGAGAAATATTAAAGATTTATTAATTAGATGGGTCAGCCTCATATGAAAAAATCGTGTGGGTATGTATATATATTATAAAGCAGAGGGCGAATTTAAGTTATATAATATATCTAAATATAATTTATTTAACTATTAAATTAAAGATCAAATTATACTAATAATAAAAAAATTATAGTTTTAATAAAACATTATTAAATTAACGTTAAGGATAGTAGTAGTAGTATATTAAATTAGCGTTATCAAATTAACGTTATTACAATGTTATTAAATTAACGTTATTAAAACATTATTAAATTAATGCAGGGACGGACCTACGTGGTTGCCATGGGGTTCACCCGAACCCCCTCGGTAAAAAAGTTACGTTATATATATAAGGTAGAAAATATATATTTATGTACATATATTAATGTTAAACTACATGAAACAGGGCACTTAGATAGCCTAGTGGTGTTATTTGCTATTCTTGGGCGATTCCTTCAGCCTACTGTGCGGGTTCGATTTTTTAATTAAAAAAACTAGGGTTACTGCTATAGAAATAATAATAATAATAATAATAATAATAATTAAAAAAATGATGCCTTTTAACACAAAAAAGCAAAACTTTAACAGTGCACAAATATGACCTTTAACTATTCAAAACTGCACAAGTATGACCTCTCCCAAGTCAGCCCTTTTAACGATGTGGCAATATGTGATTGGATTACCTTTCCACATAGGTGCGAGTGAAACTCACGCATGGGGTTGTAAAAGCAGAGGTCATATTTGTTCAGGTTTTGAAAAGTTAAAGGTTGTGTACTAACAAAGTTTAAGGTCAAAGTTATAATTTGGTGTCAAGTTTAGGGTCATATTTATGTATTAACTCAATATTCAATTATACTTTTATATTATTGTTGGCTCCTTAAGTCGACTGATCCTTTGATAATGGTGGTAGTGATGGTAGTGAAGAGTGCATGCCATATATGTCCTATGTTATGTATCATACTTTTCCGTAATGTATATAGTTATGTAGGTGGAGTATACCACAATGTTTCTCTTCATTGGGTTGTCAATGTCATAAGCATCTTAGTGATTGCAAATTCTATAGTGCATTGTATTAGTTGAGTATCAAGAGCTTCGGTCCAGTTTTGGGATGCCTCATGTCCTAATTTTATGAAGTCTGTAGGTCGTTCTAGTATGAGTTGTGATTTGTAAAAATCGAAATAAAGAGTTAAGGGAGGTTTAAGGGATGTAAGTTAGAGTGGGTTGTCGAAGGAAAAAGATATATGTAAATATTAAATGGCAGATAGGTCACAGTGATGCTAAAAGTGTGGTACTAATAATTTCATAAATTAGGATTTAGAAAACGAAACCTTACTTGATGCCATGATTTCTTCCTAGTTTCTACTAATGTTAATTAATTTCTAATCCTAATCGGTCAATTATAACAAGCATTGCGTGTGGTTTTATTGATGCCACACTTTCTTTATCTCCCACTAAGGATATAATCATAGTGCAGGTTAGTTGGGGTTTTTATAGCAGTCACGGCGATCACTCCACAACAACTCTTGCCATCTCTATTCTGTATGGATGTTGTGGTAAGGACTTTTCTGTTTCTTGTCTAGTGCTTTTATACAAGTTTACACTAATTTCTAGGGATTCGCTGTTTATTATTTTTCATATTACTTTTATATATCAAATGTATTAAACTAGAATTATATATGTATGAGTTTACTAGATTAAAATATTAGAAACAAATTGTTTTAACTTTTGCATTTAATGAATGGTTAGGTAGAAAAGGTTCTCCGATATGGAGTAGGTGTTAGATAGGTGATCACACAATCTTATGGATTGGATAATGATAAGAAAAGGTTGAGAAAGCATATTTTTTGCTTGCGAAGATGGAAAAGAGTGGTTATAATCCTTATTTAGTCACCTGCAATGTCGTGCTTAATTAGTATTGCAACAAAGAAAGGTATAAAACAACTTTAGATTTGATTGATTGTACGAATTCTAAGGGTCTTGAATCTAATGTTTATACATAAAATATGTTTGTAGATGACTTATGCGGGAAGAATGAGAGAGCTAAGTGGTATTTAGTATTGAGAAAGGTAAGGAAGAGATGATTAATCCAAATCATATTACCTATAGTACTCCTGTCAGGACCCGAATCGGGGCCCTGGCCGTGACGAGCATTCCAAACCATAAAGGCCCGAAACACCCCTATCTATCTGGTAATAATGCATATAATTCATATGATAAAAATAAATGCGGAAGATACACAATATCATGGAAACATGGTAACGAGTCTAATGAAATCAATAATGGAAAATAATGTCCCACAACATCTATCGACATGTAAAAACCGTCTGCGAAATCTCTACTACATGACTAAAACAAACAACTGTCTGAAAACTGGGACAAGGCCCCCAGTAGACCCAAAACTATTAAATGATAAATAAACTGCCAGACATCAGGCCTTCCAGAATATAAAAGGCTCACCACTTGACTCTGCAAATCTGTCTAAAGAATCTACTGATTATCTGGACCCCTAGACTGTACCTCCGAACCTAGGAGGGAAGGGGGTCAATGCAAAGTACTGGTACGCAGAGTAATCTAAAACAAAGTAGATAGTTTTATATAAACTAAATGAGAGATGTTATAAAACACATTATTGTAAAATGATTTCGAAAATACATGGGCATAGTATACTGATTTTTTAACAACAATGCAACACATCTGAGTTAGGTGGTACACCCTACAAATTCATATTTTCACCAACTGTCAAATCTCGGTTGCCGTCGAGATTAGAGTATAAGTGAAGGAAAGACACACAAGATCACACAGCAGGGTGTCTCGACCCAATCTAGTATGGTAGTGCACAAGATCACAAAGAAGGGCTCCTAACTATAGTCCCAATTTGGGATAACCTAATGTCAGGTACACAAGATCACACAGCAGGGTACCAAGTTCCCAAGTTGGCAAATGCAGTTTCCAGCGCAGAGTCATTTGACTCGTGCTTTATTCGGGTAACCACCTATCTCACAAAATCAATGCATTAAACTCATTTTAATCAATCAGACGTCATACTCTTTAGGGTATCGTCATACCCGACTTCCAGCTTTTCATACCATTTGCAACATGCACATATGTATGACTTTCACACTATTAAACACATACACCATGGTTCTCAACATGCAACCATTCAAGAAGTTAAATCATTTATGAGTAATGTCTATCAATTGCAAAACTCATGCTCTCAATGGTTCAACACAAGTGTAATATGGGATATAAACATTATCATGGGGAATTTAGAAAATTCACAACTCGTGTACATCGTACCCTTTTGAAATTTCAGGTCACGGGTTCACAATTCAACCATCTAAATACATTCAAATAAATAACCCCATGATATCTCAATATTTCTTTCAAGATCATATATTAAAACATGTTATTTGTATCAATTGAAAATCCCCATTTATAAAAACATATATATACTTGTATAAATTTATAGTCTTGCGTAAGTTCCTTTTTGAAAACATGCCCATGAACTTTAGGATAACCCCACGTACCTCTATTTTGGAGAATAATGAATGATTTTTGAAGCTTACGGATTGGGGATTCCAAATCTCTAATTATCTTCAAATACTCACGGTTGAATCTTAAATTATTTGGGATTCTTGTTTGAAACCCTAGAGAGCATTCTTGATGAATTTTGGTGAAAGTGTATGTATTTAGGTGTATTTGGGATTAAATCCCGTGTTTGGATAGGTTTGGGGCCATGGGAAATGTCTAGTTTGACCTTAGAATTTAAAATTTGGGACTGGAACACTGTATAAGGCTTCACCGTAATGCACTGGAAATTGCGATGAGCTACTGAATTGACAATTGTCAATTTAAGGCTCATCGCGACGCGGTGGCCAGTCAAACGGGAATACTAACAGTAAAAATGCTCTAACTTCTTCACCGAGTGTCCGTTTTAGGCGAATTTGGTATCAATGAAAAGCTAATTCGAAGATCTTTCATTTGATAAATAGTTGGTCACCCAGTTCGTCATATAGAATAAGTTATGATCGATTAATGACCTAAGTTTCAACATTTACCAAAACTTGAATAATAGGAAAGTTTTCAACCCGTCTTTGAGTTAAGGGACTTCTATGATCTCAATTCATGCTCAACTAGATTCACGCACTACATAATTGATTAAACACTAAATTTGCATAGAATTCATGAATTTTGCAACCTCTATGTGAAAGAATAATGGTTTACGTTCTAGCCCAAAATGCGGAGTGTTGCATTATCTCCCCCTTGGGATCATTCGTCCCCGAATGATGAGTAGGGACTTGTTGAAGTACTAAAAGTGTAGAATAAAGAGCGTAGTCTCACATTAAAAATTTTTCCTCGAAAAAATATGGAATGCTAGCAAATAAGCTTCATGATAACCCCTAGAGAAACTTGTAAGCACGAAACATGATATAATGAGACTTTACATAGGGATGACTTGCACATGAGCTCTATGCATAATAATCTTCCAAACATAAGGCTGGGATTTATTTGGTGATCATAGACCGAATTTATATTGGTACTAATAATGAAAGAAGATTTTTCGCGGAAGGTAGGGATAGAATCATTCTCCATCTCTCATGATACAATAAAATAGATATTGTAGTTTGAAACACAACTCATCCATGTCCAAAAAACAAACAAAACACTTCATCACTTCCAACTTACAATTGTTCCATCACACATCTAACCACAAGAGTTTGAGCCTCAGTGCAAAGCCCTTTTTATGTTGAAGCCTAACTCGTAGTAATAAGGTGGTAACTTAAGCTACAAGACCCTGTGCTATACATCCCTTTAAGAAATTCTTCACCTCATCAATATCATCAAACACTCTTCAGTTTTTAATTAAGAGGGTGCTAACCACATAGCACACAGATTTGCGTTTTCAACAGTCACAACATTCAAGTCTAATCAACTACACCAACTTCATGGATTTGCACACTAAGACCAACAATTTCAATCACTCTACAAATATTTTTCACCACATTCCTTCTTCTTAGCTAATTCACACAACAAAATTTCACCTCCATCTTTTTCCTTTTCACCTATAACCTCAGCTCGAGAATCACATTAAATTTTTAACCTTCAAGCGCATCTACTCCTCTACCTAACATGTCACTACTTTTCTACAGCCACCATTATACTGTAATACAGAGGGTCCTTAAGAGACTCAAGCGTAATTGTCAAGAATGGAAATAACACCATTAAACCATAACTTCTACTCATTGCACTGCTCACGAAAGGACAAGAAATGAAGATACGATAGAATAACCACAAGATGGTCCATATAACAAGTCTTTGGATTATAAGTAAAGAGTCATTCGAAAAACACAATACAACATGAATTCTCAGGATAGAGCATAGGGAGAAATATTGGTGCATATATCAAGATAAAATGGGGGAAAGAGATGGGATTCCCCTCCTGGATTTGGAAAAATCAATAAGATAAACTAGGCACCCGATGTGATAGGAGACGCAATGTATTGAGATCGCATCAAGACATTGGTTTGGCCAATGCGATTACCGATGCGGCGCACCGATATCGCATTGATCCACTGGTTTGCTTACTTAAACGCATCTCAAACGTGGTCTAAAAAATCTAAATTTTTACCTAAACTACCCCTTTACACTTCTGAACATGAATCAACTCAAAAACTTATGCCTTGGGGTCGATAAGATCAATTTAAAAATCTCAACTAAGACAAGGATTTCCACTTGAAGCGATTTGCTCCTCATTTAAGGGACTGAGATTTTTGCCATAAGTTTGCATAAACCTTATCACTTTGGCTAAACCCAATATAGGATGAATCAGTGACATATAGAATCATATTTCCTTAAGACTAAGCATACTGAGAGACATAGATTTTCATAGATCATGAACAACATAACATATGGCCTGAATACATGAAAGACTGGATTACTGAGAGACATAATTAATTCTAGTTTGGAGGTCATATCATAGACATAAGTCCATGGGAAACTCGAATCATAGGTAAAGGCATAACTTGAACAGATAACGTAAGGCATTAGCGGAATAATCTCTGAAATGGAAGTAGGAGGAGTATGCTTGAGTAAGAATAGACTTATCATGACTTCTCTCCCACAACTTGTCGAATTAAGAAAAATTTGGGAACTAACTTAATTCCCCATCTTCCCTATAGATCAAAGTCACACCTCTAGACTTGCAGACATAACCTCACATCAGAATCTGTAGCCACAACCTCCAAGCAAATGAGACATCACGATAAACCTCAACTCTAAACTCTCCCTGATGAACTATACTCGGAATGCCTTGCTTTCCTTAAAAAAATGCTACTCTTAACATTCGCTAGCATCAATAGCCAGCACTCTAAAACTCTCACTCCCGTGTGTGCACGCACCCACACTCCTTATCACAAAAGGGGTATGAATATATACATGAACTCAAACTTTTCTCATTAATCCCTAATACAAAGGCACTATATTACTTTCTAGGACATTTTTTCTAACTTTCAGAGTCATCGACTTACGACTAATATTTCCATGTGCATAGACACCCACACTTCTAAACACGTAACACTCCATATTCAATTTCATTAGGATACTATCATTACACCTCCAATCACATAATCAACAACTTAACGAAATCTGTAAAACTATACCGAAGGCACATATTTCTTACCCTATATTTCCTGAATTCAACTATAACGAACACCATACAACAGCAACAACCCCTGAGTCTTCCTCAAACCCCCCCAATACTACATATTTTGAAAAACACAGACTAGGTACAACATACACTTATATGCATAAAACTTTATTAACAACCTACTACCTTGGGTTTAATTTATTCCAATATACCTATGTTCTGAACCACTTAATGATTCAACCACAATTCATCATTTTAACACTAGTCCTCATGTACACATATCCCTCAAGATTACCTCTTAAACTTTTCACAAATCTTCAACCTGGGCTCTTTCACAAATCATATCAAGCCTACTAATTCATTCCCATAAATCATACATCATTAATCATAAAATACTATTCTCGCCACAATATTCTACAATCTATAATTCAAGCCTATAGTCTAGCATCCATCGTCTACCACTAATAACACAAAGCATGCAACATAATATACTAGTTCATCAAGTTGGGAAATCAACTCCAACTACTCATTTTATTCAAATACTACCTATAGTCACAATCCCCTCCATGACATTACTATTATAGCTCAAAATCCACTTCATACCTTCTCACATAAAGTACTAGTTTACATCTACTAAGGAAAAGAAGATCAAGGGGGTAAAATCACACAAAAAACATGGTTAACCTTAATCTTATATCATACCCCATACAATCTTATCTACTTATATGGCTTCCTCACTCACACTTACTCACTCAAGCACATATTTAGACTACCTTCCAATTCCACAAACAACCATGAGTCTATAATTATAACTTACTAGCTAATCTAGCCATTTCCATGCTTAAAGCAAACAATAATTCACCTTCATTACCAACTCGATCTCATGCAATATGATTCGGCTCTACATATATTCAATAAATTTCCCTTACTACTATTCTTGCCATTTTGCCTCTAAACCCCCAGTTCCAACCAACAGAAGAACAACAAGACGAACAACAAATTGCTAGTGGATCAAAATAGGCCTCACACGGCTTCACTAGACTTTGTTTTCAATAACACAATTATATAAAGATTACAAGAGATAAAAAGTAGTCTATCACAGACTACCATACAATCCACACATGCTACTAGCTACCACATTAGTCTATCACCATAAAGGGGTAAATCATCCTCAAACATCGGTTATTCAACTAAAATATTTATTTACACAAAAGTCATCCTCACTCTAACTTTAAAATGTATGACATCACATCACAAACGTCTTGGTCCAACATCACTACCAATAGGTCATGACACCAACACTTAACTTATACTACTACTACTTGGGTGGAAATACAGTTTCAATATTCTGTTTCACATTATCCCCCTTAAGCGTGACGTCTGTAACATAAATTCCGAAAGGGACTAAATACACTTAATATAGCAGGCTGGAAAGCACGATTTCATTAATATCAAAGTTTACACTAGAATCAATATACTCTGAAGCACTAACAGACTCTTCTCAAGTCCTTGCACAATATTTTTTTCTTATAATATTTATGGATCAATTAGAAAGGACCATACCATTTAGATTCTGAACTTCTGCACTTGATTCACCCCAACAATGAGACACATCTGAGAACATCAAAAAAAAGAATTAGGATGACTTTAGTTTCATGTGGACAACACCGTAACACGAATTAGAGTATGAAAGAGAAACATTTTGACTCCATAGAACGAACTAGAACATGAAGAAAGAGAGACATTTCTAAATGCCTTGTAGCCTCTTTCTTATAAGTGTGGCGCGCTATACACCCATAAATAAGACTCTACCCAATGCAATTTCGCAGATACCCTGGGACCATGAACCGTGCTTTGTTACCAGGTTTGTCATGACCCGAATCGGGGCCATGGCCGTGATGAGCATTCTGAACCATGAAGGCCCAAAATACCCCTATCTATCTAGTAATCATGCACATAATTCATATGATAAAAAGAAATACGAAATATACACAATATTACAGAAACATGGTCACGAGTCTAATGAAATCAATAATGGGAACTAATGTCCTATAATATTTATCGACATCTGAAAACTGTCTGCAAAATCTCTAGTACATAACTAAAACAAACAACTATCTGAAAACTGGGACAAGGCCCTCAGTAGACCCAAAACTATTAAATGATAAATAAACTGCCAGACATCAGGCCTTCCAGAATATAAAAGGCTCAGCACTTAACTCTACAAATCTGTCTGAAGAATCTACTGATTATCTGGACCCCTAGACTGTGCCTCCAAACCTGAGAGGGAAGGGGGTCAATACAAAGTACTGGTACGCATAGTAATTCAAAACAGAGTAGATAGTTTTATATAAACTAAATGAGAGATGTTATAAAACACATTATTGTAAAATGATTTCGAAAATACATGGGCATAGTATACTGATTTTTCAACAACAATGCGACACATCTGAGCTAGGTGGTACACCTTATAATTTCACATTTTCACCAACTATCAAATCTCAGTTGTCGCCGAGATTAGAGTATAAGTGAGGGAAAAACACACAAGATCACACAGCAGAGTGTCTCGACCCAATCAAGTAAGGTAGTGCACAAGATCACAAAGTAGGGCTCCTAACCATAGTCCTAATTTGGGATGACATAATGTTAGGTACATAAGATCACAGAGCAGGGTACTAAGTTCCCGAGTCGGCAAACACGGTTTCAAATGTAGAGTCATTTGACTCGTGCTTTATTCGGGTAACCACCTATCTCACAAAATCAATGCATTAAACTTATTTTAATCAATCACAAGTCATACTCTGCAGGGTATCATCATACCTGACTTGTAAGTCATGAATATCACATTAAATTTCCAGCTTTTCATACCATTTGCAACATGCACATATGTATGACTTGCACACCATTAAACACATACACCATGATTCTCAATATGTAATCATTCAAGAAGTTAAATTATTTATGAGTAATGTCATATCAATTGCAAAACTCATGCTCTCAATGCTTCAACACAAGTGTAATATAGGATATAAATATTATCATGGGGAATTTAGAAAATTCACAACTCGTGTACATTGTACCCTTTTGAAATTTTAGGTCACGGGTTCACAATTCAACCATCTAAATACATTCAAACAAACAACCCCATGATATCTCAATATTTCTTTCAAAATCATATATCAAAACATGTTATTTGTATTAATTGAAAACCCCTATTTATAAAAATATATATATACTTGTATAAATTTAAAGTCTTGCATAAGTTTCTTTTTAAAAAAATGCCCATGAACTTTAGGATAACCCCACGTACCTCTATTTTAGAGAATAATAAATTATTCTTGAAGCTTGCGGATTGGGGATTCTAAATCTCTAATTATCTTCAAAAACTCACGGTTGAATCTTGAATTATTTGAGATTCTTGTTTGAAACCCTAGAGAGCGTTCTTGATGAATTTTGGTGAAAGTGTATGTATTTAGGTGTATTTGGGATTAAATCCCGTGTTTGGATAGGTTTGGAGCCATGGGAAATGTCTAGTTTGACCTTAGAATTTAAAATTCGGGACTAGAACGCCATATAAGGCTTCACTATGACGCGCTGGAAATTGCGATGAGCTACTGAAATTGACAATTGCCAATTTAAGGCTCATCGCGATGCGGTGGCTAGTCAAACGGGGATGCTGACACTAAAAATGCTCTAACTTCTTCACCGAGTGTCCATTTTAGGTGAATTTGATATCGATGGAAAGATAATTCGAAGATATTTTATTTGATATATAGTAGGCCACCCAGATCTTCATAAATAATAAGTTATGATCGATTGAAGTTGACCCAAGTTTCAACATTTACCAGAACTTAAACGATAGGAAAGTTTTCAACCTATCTTTGAGTTAGGGGACTTCTATGATATCAATTCATGCTCAACTAGATTCACACACTACATAATTGATTACACACTAAATTTGCATAGGATTCATGAATTTTGCAACCTTTAAGTGAAAGAATAACGGTTTACGTTCTAGCCCGAAATACGGGGTGTTACAACTCTTTACGGGTTGGTGAAAGAGGATGATTGACGTTGCAATAATGGTTTATCATGAGATACTAAAGTTCAATCTTTCACCAAATTTTATAAATTTCAGTGCTTTGATTGATGGACAATGTCAAGCAGAATCTTAAAGAGGTTCAAGAAATCCTGACTAAAATGGAAACAAGAGGTCTACGACCCAAATTAGTTATGGAGCTCTCTTGAATTGTTTCTTCAAGCATGGTATATTGAATTCTACAGGAGATATCCTCAAGAAAATGAATCTGAGAGAATTTTCTCTCAATCAGTATATATAATGTGATTGGATCGCTAGGAGAAGTTATATCGTTACTTGAGGAAATGTTGGAGAGTGGTATAACGCTGATGTCATGCTATGTACTTCTAAATGGTATCTGTAATATGACGTAAATAAGACGACTATGTTCGTTACATTTGAAAGTGTAAAAGATATTAAATTTAGTTAATATACACATGCAATACACTAAGTATATCTATATGTATATCTATAATATATTAAAAGTGTGAAGACCTTTAGAAAAGTGATTTGAACTTTTTGCCCTTCACTAAAAGACTCTGCAATAGAAAAAACTGTCTTTTCATTATTTTTCTAATATTTAAAATTTAAAATTCATTTAAATTTAGTTTTTAAACCTTTTCTTTTTTGAATTTTATACCTTAAATTTAGACTTTTAAATTAATGAAAATATTATCTTAACTAAATCTTTAAAAGAAAGTCAATTAATTGAAAATTTTCAATGGCCAATTACGTGAGCAATTAATATTGTAGTACAACTTACCTAAAATATCATTGTTTTAATGGTTACCAAAAATAATATATATATATATATATATATATAATCTCTCTATATATAAATAATAAATATTATATAATATCTTAAAAGTGTGTAAAAATATCTTAATATCTTATGCATAAATACAAATAATATATATTTTTGGAAAAATAAAAACCACCATTATTAAAAGAGTCCTAATTATAGTACCTTATATTTGCAAATAAATATAAATTTTCCAAATTTGAAATAGAATTCAACATATACGCTAAAATAATAAATTTATCCTATTTTTGGACAATTTCTCTTTTTTTTTTTTGAAAAAAAAGGCCTAAAAATATGTATAAATTGTTTTAAACTTAAATTCAACGTATGTGTATATATGTGTATATAAATATATATAGTTTTTTCTACTTTTACTATATTTTTTTATTTTATTTTCATTCAAGTAAAAATTGAAAGGTTAGTTTTAATTGCATTATTTTGATATCTTTATTATCGTATTGTTTTATTTTAATTTACAGATAATAGATGAATGTCGGTCGACTTTGATGTTTTTTTTTAGGAAAAGGTTAGGTTTAACTATGTTGTTTTAATATCTCTATTAGTGTATTATTTTGTGATAGTTTACAGGTCGTAGATTATAGTTTACAGGTCGTAGACGGATGTCGATCAACTTTGAGGAATTTTTGTGTGTATAGGTTAGATTTAATTGTAATATTTTGATATATATTTTATCGTATTATTTTGTTATAGTTTACAGGTGGTAGATAAATGTCGACTGACTTTAAGTTTTTTTTTAAGGTAAAGATTAGGTTTAATTGTATTGTTTTGATATCTTTGATTTAAGAATTTTTTTTTTGTGTAAAGATTAAGTTTAGATGTATTGTTTTGATATCACTATTATCATATTATTTTGTTGTAGTTTAAAGGTGACAGATTAATGTCTATCGGATCTGAGAAATTTTTTTTATAAAGGTTAGATTTAATTGCATTGTTTTTATATATCTTTATCATCGTGTTGTTTTTTTGTAGTTTATAGGTGGTAGTTGAATATCGATCGGCTTTGAGAATTTTTTTGATAAAAGATTAAGTTTAATTAAATAAATTCTCCATCTTTACATATTTAAAAGATGTTGAATTTAATTATTATACTCATCTTTATCAATTTAAATAAATATCCTATTTAGTGTAATATTTGAATTTCATTAAAATGAGATACACGTGCGAAGCGCGTATACCTAAACTAGTTATATTAAAGTGTGAAGGACCTTAAAAATATTTTTTGAAATTTTTGCCTTTTATTAAAAGTTTCTGCTTTAGTTAAAATTATTTTTTCACTAATTTTCTAATATTTAAGAGTTGAAAATTAATTAAATATCTAAAGTAAAAAATTTCCTTGTTAGAATTCATCAAAATGAATGAAAACTAATACTTTTTCATTAGTTTAAGAATTCTATTTAAGAACATTTGAAAAATTTAGAAATAAATATAAAAACGTTAGAATAAAAAAAATATAAGAAGTATCAAAAATTTTAAAAGTTTTGGGTAAGTAATCAATGATTTTCTAAATATTTAACTTTAAAAATAAGGAAATAATTTAAATATACAAACAATTAAAAAAATTGTACAACAAATATGGTTCAAATCGTTGTGTATTTATTTGCCTCTAGCAGCACGGAAAAGAGGTACTGTAAGACAAACGCAAAAATAATGATCTGTTAACCACTTAAAACTTCTGGTGATAAAATATATATATATTTACAATAAAATATATACTCTCTCCATTTCAAAAAGAATGACCTACTTTCCCTTTTAGTCTGTTTTAAAAAGAATGACCCCTTTTCTTTTTTGGCAATTATTTAATTTCAATTTTCCACATGGCATGTTTAGGACCACAAGATTAAAGGACATTTTGGTACATTTGACACAACTTTAATTTAAGATTACAAAATTCAAAAGTCTTTTTTATTTTCTTAAACTTTGTGTCAAGTCAAAGTAGGTCATTCTTTTTGAAATGGAGGGAGTATTATATTTACATTATTATATTAAAGTGTGGAGGATCTTTGAGAAGTGATTTAAACTTTTTGCATTTCATTAAAAATCTTCGCAATCGATAAAATCGTCTAATTTTAAATAATCAAATGTTATATGTGTGAGACATGCGCGGTTAAACTAGTTATATTAAAAGTATGAAGACCCTTAGAGAAGTGATTTAAACTTTTTGCCTTTCATTAAAATGCTCCGTAATAGACAAAATCGTGTTTTTATTTTTTTCTCTCTTATTATTATGTCATTATTTTTATAATATTGAAAATAATATTGACTTCTAAAATATATGGTAAAAAATATTAGGAGAATTAATGCACTAGTACTAAATTAAGGAATCCTAAAATATGTGTCGAGAGGAAAAAATTTCCTACTTAATTAAAAATTAGCAAATGGAGGAGTAAATGAAAATTACTTTTTTTCTGAGTTAGAGTTGGAGTTGAAGATGAAGTTGAAGTTGGAGTTGGAGTTGGAGTTATGTTTGGCCATGAGTATAAATTTTAAAATTTTGTGAGAGAAGTATGAGTGAAAAAAGCGAAAATAAGTAAAACTTGTTTTACTTTTCCAAATAATTTGTCGGAATTGGAGTTGGAAAATTCATGGCCCAATGCACTATGATTTCACCGTTTTCACTAAAATGAAATAATTTTCAGGAAAAAAGAAAAAAATTTCTATGGCCAAACCGCTAATAAGGCCTCGTTTGACTATGAAGATTATTTTTTTCCGAAATTGAAGTTGGAGTTGTATTTGACCATGAATATAAATTAAAGTTATTTTTGAAATTTTGTGAGAGAACTATGAGTGAAAAAAAGTGAAAACAAGTAAAACTTGTTTTCACTTTTTCAAATAATTTTTCAGAGTTAAAGTTGAAAAATTCATGGACAAACGTAACATATTTTTACTTTTTTCACTAAAGTAAATAATTTTTTGAAGAAAAAGGAGAAAAATTCTTATGCCCAAATAGCTACTAAGTTTATGAAAAGGTTTTTTATTGGGACGTGTGAAGAAAACTACATTGGGTAAGGCTGTCAAACATCCAAGTCAATAGCTTTTGAAAATTGTTTTTATTTACATGACCACTATTAACTTTAATAATATTGAATATAATATTAATTTTTAAAATATATAGTAAGAAATATCAGAAGAATTAACGTATTTTTACTAAATTAAGAAATCCTAATAGATATTGCAAGAGGTAATTTTTTCCTAAGTAAAAAGTGACAAATTAAGGAGTCAATTGTAACTATATTTTCAAAAATATTTCTTTTTACCTGAAAAGTGAATGCAATAAAAAAAAAAGGAGAGAGATTCTCACATTTTTCTCCTTCTTCACTCCCTTTAAAAATTGAGGGGAAAAATTTATCATGTATTCGTGATAGACAATTGCCAATTGCAGAGTTTTTTTTTTTTTTTCTGAAAATCTTGATATATCTTATGATTGAAGGGATAAATTTACTTGTAATTTGAGATAGATTTTTAGAATTTTAGATATTTACAGTCTTGATAGTGTCGATTATTAAATAGATTAATTTGCTTGTGATTTGAGATACATTTTTTATAAAGGATAATGAAAATATTTCACAGAATAAGTTTTTTAGGAAAATCGTATGTAATGTTTAATTTCTATTCTTTCCGCAAGTGAAAAACAATATTCATTTTGTGGAAGAACATACATTCTTTAAAGTTTCAAAATCATACCAGTCTTGTATCAAATACATATTGCCTCTATATTAAGAGTCTTACTATACACACATCAATGCTTGTTTGTATTTGTTTGTTTTCCAAAGATCTCTCCTTCTTTGTTTTGAGGTACTAGGATTTTGAACAGAGACGGATGATATTTTGATACGTAAATTAGCACTTCAAGCCGTGAAAGAATTATTGTATTCCTCGAAGATAGATTGTTATGGCTATACTTGATATTTAGGTATCTATTTCAAATAAAACTTGTCTAAAATTACATATATCTATGCCAACATATGTTCATAGCTATGTTCGATGGGTGATCGTGATGGAATTGAATTTATGTATAATTTATTTTTTTATTTTTCATTAATAATATTTAATTTTATAAGGTAACTAATCCATTATGTATGTTCAAGTATTTATTTAATTTACCTTTAATTAGAGTATTATATATATCACTAAATTAGCATCAAGTTTACAAGGATATTTAACTTCAAATTAAGAGTTAATACCTTCTGTATTGTTTGAATTATAATTTTGTAAAAATATATATATGTCATTTAAAAAGTATCATTAGCAACTCATGTTTTGTATGACAACTTGGGATAAACGCATGTGAAATAAGTACACTAGTATCAAATTAATGATCATAAAGTATAATACATACATACAATATATGTGTGTATTTGACATTAGAGTATTTATTTGAAGGGGAGCTTGGAGTAACGGGTAAAGTTGTTCTCATATGGTCATGAGTTTATGGGTTCAAGCCTTGGAAACACTCATGGAAGGTAAGGTTGCGTATAATACACATTTGTGGTGGAGTCCTTCCCCGGATCTTGCGCATAGCAAAAGCCTTAGTGCATCGAACTCCTTTTTTTTTTTTTCATATATATATATATATATTAGTGTACTTATTTCACATTCACTGCATCATTGTTAAAGTTCTTTTTAAAAAATTATACATGCCCGACATGCTATGTCTAATTGTGTAATTGCAAATATGTGGTGTAATCTGATATATTGCCAGTTTTTAATTTCATGTCTAAGACATTCATACTCTTCAATGGCTTGCCTCTTATAATTTTCGAAGGATTGATCATTCCTTTTAAAGTTACATCACTTCTGAGTGTTGTTAGACGTGAAATAATGTTGAAAATAATAAAACATTCAGATATATTCATAATAGATGAGAGAAATTTATTTATTCAACTGTCTGTAGTCAAATTTCACGTATATTTTTCCCATTAAGACATTAGGGAAAGCAACTGGACTGTTGCTTTTACTGAATAACTCTCTAAGTCAACATATCTTTTTTATCATGTTTTTAATAATGTCTTTCTTCAAGGACGAGTATCTGTAAGGCCTGAGGTTGAGGGGGGATCTTGTTGTAAAGATACCTCTAGTGGGAGGAAGGAAAGCTGGTTCAAAAAGAAAATATTGATATTAGTTGAGGAGTCAAAAAAAAATAATTCGCGCGTTTCATTGTAAAAAAGGCAACTATAGAGAATTCAATTAATATGACAAACACTAGAGGTGTGATATGAAGCATAAACTATTCACTATTATCATCTATATTTAGTTTGTTAATGACCCTAATACCAATGAATTTGCATTTACAGTGACTACCCTTCTAGTATGTAATTTTTCCATGTTATTGGATGCAGGGGCGGACCCACGTGTTAGGTTGGGGTGCACGTGCACCCGTTAAGTTCGAAAAAAGTTTTGTATATGTACATGTATATATCTTAAGAAACTATTATATGAATTATGTGCACCCCATTAAACATAATTGCACTTTGGGTGTCTTGGTTTAGTAGGGATTTGAGCCTTTGACATCTTGTTTAGATACTAACACCTTTACCACTAGGCTACTAGGCTCATTTGTTTTTATAAAGCTGAAGTTTATTTATTACCTTAAAACCCGTATTTGGCCTATATATTTGTATTTTCGTCATTGCTTAAGCTCATTTGTTTCTTGACTGCTTATGTCAAAATCAGTCCTCGTTGGAAGAATCTTGACGGCTTATGTCAAGATCAGTCGTCATTGAAAGATTCTTTTGACCGCTTACGTCAAGATAATGGTGCACCCACACTCTTCAAATCGTGGGTTCGCCTCTGATTGGATCAAATAGTCAATTGAGCAAAGAACATAATAACTGGACCTAGAATGATTATAGAAAGAGCCAATAGCATAATATAATGGGGATTGGAAAAACAAAATGACATCTAAAACTAAAATAATACTATTACAATAGCACCCACAATTAAATACCCGGTAAATAGCCACTCTCAATATAAGCCGTGTACCATTTCATCTTCTTCTTCTTCCCCTTTTCTCCCATTCTCTGTACCGCAAAATTCTTCCAATTTCTCACTACAGCTTCAAAATTTACCTACCAAATGCTCATTTTTGTTGTGTACGGTGTCCAACAAATTAGTGTAAAAAAAAAGGGTTTTTTTACTGTGATTTTGAAAGTTTGAGTCTTTCTAGAAAGAATTGCACACAAAGAATTTCACCACCAAATCTTCTTTGAGATGGTTGACATAAAACATGTCGTTTACCTTTCTTTCTTTCCTTTTCTTTCCATTCAAACTTTTAAACCTCCATTCCTTTACCTTTTTCGATACTCCAATTTACCTTTCTCATTCCACAAATTTTTTATAAAATATCCAAAAATCTGCATTCAATTAGCTTCCTATAGTTTTTTTCATTGTAAATTTTCTCAAAATTGATACAAAATAACAACTTTGGCTTCAGTGTTACTTCAATAATGATAAAATACGGAGGTGTATGAATGTGCTATATGTACATAAAAACATGCACAGATTTCTATCCATCCATTTGAAAAGGTATATGAATGTGCTCTATGTATTGTATCAGTTTGGTATAGCTACTATATATGCTTGCACAAATTTTCTCTGTAAAAGGTGTATTTATGTAATATATATACTGTATCAATATGGTATAAAAGTGTATCACCCTAGTATAAAAGAGTATCAATTGGGTATATGAACACTGCATATGCATGTATAGGTTTCCCTTCTCTCTTGTTATGAAAGTGTATAAATGTGGTATAAAAAAAGTTTCAATTGAATATACGGATCCCCTCTCTTTTTTAAAAAGTGTATCAATGTAGTATAAAAGTGTATCAATAAGGAATATAAGTATATCAATTGAGTATAGAAACTGCATGTGACCGACTGCCTCCAATTGTTATAAATTGGGCCAAATGGCTAAAAAATGGAAATAAATTGGGCCGGCTGGCTACAATTGTCCACATTTTTAAATTTTAGGCCATTTCTTTTCAAAATAGCCAGCCCATGTCCTTTCCTCTAATATAATACCTTCCGATAAGGACTAATATTAAATAAAACTATACGTTGTGCCTTACAATATTCACTGGAACCCTTTCAATGCACCAACAGTAAGAGCCTTAGTGTTATTCATAGTATTGACACTTCTGGCTTTGACAGGAGAAATGCTACACCCCAACCTTTTTGTGTTGTCAAAATTAATGAAATTTTGAGTGTTTTCACTGTTAATTAGAACATGTAAACAACATTAATTAGAATTGCACTGACTGTTGTTTTCCTAATTTAGTAAATTTTGTATTTTTCAACAAGAACTTCAAACACATGTCAAACTAAAGTAAAAACAATCAAATGAAGTTGTAACTCTGTATTGTTAACTTTGAACTTTAATAATAAGTTCGACCCAACTTATGAACTTCAACAAAATGAAGTTGTAATGATCCTCCAGGTTAATTTCTACATTTCCACACCTTTATGCCATTTAGAGCTTTTCTATAGTTGCCCCAAGTTATTTATGACTTGCTGGAGCAGACAGTTCAGTTATCGAGCAGTTTGTTTGATTTTGAGTCAATTTCCTATTTTGAAGCTTTTGTTGTTAAAGATTAGCATCGAGCATAAAATTCAGGTTAACTACCACGTATGCCAATTTGATAGTTCTATCAGCTCTAAAATGTCAATTTTAGGCAAAAGGGACCTTTGGATTAGGTCCCAAGGGCCATTGGTGAATTTTGATAATAGTGAGCTTTGGGTATAGGACACATATTTCATCAAAATGACTCCAGATGGAAATTTTGATGACACTGTTGAGTATAGAATTTTGAATTTTATGAGGTATCATAGTTCGTTTATGTTTATGGGATTTTGAATGAATCTCGAGGGATCAATGAAAAGATGGAAAAAATAAAGTTTCAGATGGTGCAGCCGCTTAAGCAAACCTTTGGTCACTTAAGCTGTGGCTGCTTAAGCGGTCAAGAGAGTCGCTTTAAAGGCCAAGTTGGTCTGCACCCAATTGCTTTAGCAGAGACCTGACCGCTTTAGCGGGCGTTGCTTAAGCGATGTATTATCCTCTTTAGAAGAGGTCAGCACGGGGAAAGGGTCTCTTAAGTGGCCATATGCTGCTTTAGTGGCGATCTCTTAAGTTGTAAAATGGTCCCTTAAGCGGTAATAATAGAGGCATTTAATTCACCATTCACCCATTTTCTCTCATTATACTCAAGACCCAAGTTCATCAAAACCATAAAGAGATTAGAAAAATTAGGAGATCGAACTTTAGGTGATCATGGGGTGTTGGTGAGCTCAGGAAAGTCATTTTCTCATCGTAATCCTAGTGAGTTTACGTGTAATTCTTGATTTAATTCTCCGATTTAGTCTTAAATTCCTAGTTTCTTAAGGGGTTGATTTTTATGTCATTTAAGATCGGGATTTACTTATTCTTGAGGGTAAATGATCCTTGAGTATAAAGGGACATGTTGACGATTTTAAAATTGCGATTCCACAAGCGGACCCTACATGGAATTTTGAAATGATTTTGGACCCAAACCATCAAAACACAATATGGGTATCATTATTCTCGCATTAATGTCTAAATCACTATTTTGATAGTGTGGCATTAAGTGTAGGCTTCTCAGAAGGGAAAATCTCCAATTTTGAAAATTTATCGAGCATTCTTCGATGCACAGGTAAGCTAGGATTACTCTCTTCATAGATTGAGCATTATTATGGTATTGGTACAATATTATACTGATTTTGGGTTCAAAACTTGTACCATGATAGGATAGTTAGAAAAATATGGATTATTTAGCAAACTAGGGGTCTGTATTAGGCAGACTTGACCTAACTACATGTTCCTTAGGATGAATTGCTATCTTAAGACTTAATGAGATTTATTTAGCACCTTGTGGCAGACTTTGGGACCCTAGACATGTTTTGGGTGGAATTTCCTTAGAATGGACTTTCGGGCGGACCTCCTGCCTTTTTAGGGAAATATTATGATTAGCGTTTTGTAGACATAAGAGACCTTCTTCTTTCATCCTATTTATATTCTAAAACCCAAGGAGGATTTAAATAATTTTTGAATTTGACTAGGCTTGTACCTTGGATTTACTTAGGATCGGTTTGAGTCCAACAATTACGATATCAGGACCAATTTGAGTCTAGAAACTATGATATTAAGACTGTATCGAGTATAACAATTATGATATTAAGACCAATTTAAGTTCAAAAAATTATGATATTAAGACCAGTTTGAGTCTGGCATCTAAAATACTATTTTTGGTTCGAGTCCAACATTGAAAGGTTACATTTGATAGTTATGGAATTGGTTCGAGTCTGGTATTTATTGTAAGGGGACACCACTGTTATGATTTTGAGGTTCAGATTTTGAAATTTTTACTTTCAGTATTTCCTTCGTGATTGCATCCATCAGGCTTATGTGCACTCGGGTTGATTATTTACACTTTTTTGTGCCTTCTGTCTTATGAGGGTTCATTTAGGCTATAGTTAGTTACATTCTTTTTGATATAATTTATTTGGCTACTCATTTCTAGTTTTTGAAGCATTATGTTTGCCCTATTTCTTGACTTAGTTTACTATCTCACATCTTATTGTGCATTTATTATGATTTAGCTAAGCCGCCGATGATGCCTACTAAGTATCCATTATTTCGGTGCTCATGATATACTTATGCACCATTTTCTAATGCAGATCTAAGTATGGGATGTCTCCATTAATATTTTTACCAGTGCGGGTAAAAGTTTGGAGCTACGGTAAGCTTTTAGAGTTGGAGCTGACCTTCTCTCCTTCTATTTTTGGATGGTCATTTGTTTGAGATTATTGTACATTTGATACTACTAGTACTCTTATTCTTTTGCTATAGGCTCTAGTACCATCCTTACTAGGTCATGAGATACTGTTACTCTTTTCCTTATTTATCTCTAGCAGTACGATCATCTTTATATTTTATTATTTGTAATCTAATAACTTGTGTAATTTCGATGTTTATCCTACTTTCTACCATTTATCCCGTTACTTTTCATTTCAAGCTATGGTTTAGCTTATCTATTGGTGGGATAAAGTAGGTGCCATAATGACTCGGGAAATTAGGCCATAAATAATTAGTGTCAGAGATAAGTTCACTAGTATTATCGATACAAGATCAAGGGTCTAGTAGAGTCTCATAGATCGGAACATGACACGACCCGACCCCCGGGCCATGGGCATCTAAAGTCTGATCGGGACCGGAGAAAAACCCTATTACCCAACCCAAATAGCAATGGTATACGTTGATTCGCTGAAGTCCAAACATATAACAAGATAGAACATTATCCATGTGGTGACTCTGGGATAAGTCTATAACTGAGACCAACCCAACCAAGTTGATGAGCCAATGTATGTATAAATAACATAAATAATCCATACCATATCCAAGTCCACAGTTGTCCATACAAAGCCTCTAGACCAACCAAAGAGTACTTAGTAGGGACATGCCCCTGACCATAGCTGAAAATCAAAGTCTATAAAATAGTAGAATTATGTAAAGTAAACCATGACATAAAATAGATGCCTTCTGAATAATGGAAGCTCACCACTTCAATCCAACATCGACTATACCCAAATTCGATCACTAAACAAGAGGAGTAGAATGGTTGGTTCCCGCAGAGCGTGGGTATACAGCCGCCAGTAGATGGGTATATGGGTAAACACTAGCATGTACTCAATATAAGGATACAATAATGACAACCAGTGAAAATCAAGTAAAACCATACATAATATATACAACTACCGGGAAAAGGGACCAGATTTAGCATGCTTTGAAAACCATTACCTGGGCTGTGTAGCTTGGCCGTCCTAAACCATCCATAGGCTATATAGGTTTAGCTCTCCCTACTGAAAGGGCCCTAGTGCGTGTAGCCACATGACCAGAGAAGTATTCCATGGGATGACTAATACATCCCCTAATAGTGTGACATCATGCACACGGTCCACTAAGACTAATCCTCATATCGGTAAATATGAATTTCCAGTTTTGGTCCCACCCGGAACCGCCATCTTTCACGGCTTTGCTACATATCTCTCCATTAATACCTAATTAAAAAGAATTTCCAGATAACCAAACAATTATCCATTTATTAACCAAGGCCATTAGTATTGGTATCATCATACCAATCCTAACATGCAAGTAATATCTATAGACAAACCATTTGGGTTAAGGGGACTTTCAAGTGCCCTTCCATCAACCATATTAAACCACTTGGCAGACTTCCATGTTCCTCATAAGCATAACCATTTAGCCTTTATGTTTTCTAAACCATGTAAACCAATTTCGTTAATGCACTAACTTGAGGGATTTCCATGTATCCCGAAATGTTTTCAAAATGGACCAATCATGACCACCAAAACCTTTACCCTTTGAAACCATTCCAAACCAATTTAGACCATGCCAAGCATTTAAAGCATTTATATCACTTAAACCATGCAAAACCATCCAAAACTATGCCTCCTAAGGCAAGACAAAGACCCCCGAAACAAGACACGGAACCATAGGCACGAAGTACTTCATAATAACTACCTAGATCAAAATGAAAAACCATCCCGACAAAACTATACCACAAAAGGAGTCCTTAGAAATAGACACTGAAAGAAACATAACTACCTATAGCATAAATAATACAATGTAGAGTCAATACTTATATCCGAGGAACAAGGTGGATGCGAAATGAGAACCTTAAGCATAAGCGCTATAAGAATGCACGCCACACTAGTAGGGTACTCTTTTAACCGAGATAGAAGAGGATTACTAGATTATGCAACCCGGCCTTCCTTTGAAGTCTGTCGCTAAAGAAAATTTTAAGGCTAATCATCAACCTTCACCCCATTACCTACAAGCACAATACTCCACTCTAATAGGTATATCCAAAGAGTACACCAGGGACGTTTGGTTCTCCCATACCTAAAATCTTATCCATCCCAATGCTACCTAGAGCCCAACATAGACATGCAAAACAAATAGACCAATTTGACTCCAGGGTTATTAATTGAAACAAAACTATTTAAAATCAAACCGTGACTCCCAAGTCCTTTCCTAAATCATTTGAATTTCAACCTAAACCAATTCATGTTCCTTTAACCATTTATTCAATGCAAAGATTTAAGAAAAGTCAAACCATATGATAAAACTATATCCAATGGTAATTTCACAAACATTTTGAGGGCATAAATTTTACAAGTTCTAAGCCAAGTAATTGAAGAATCCATAGTACCCCAAAATTCATTTACCATTCCCATGCATCCCCCAATATTCATAAACATTAGTAAAACATGAACAATATATCATAATCCATGGAAAATCAATTAAATAAGTGATTTGTCAAAATTCTCAATTGTACCAAAATCCATTTTAAAAACCATAGATGTAGAAATCCATTTCATGCCCACAACAAAGTACAAGTATAAGGACTAAGATACATACAAGCTATATGCTCTATCCCATCCCATGACTGATCCCCAGTCACTTCGTCCAATCCAAACTCCCGACAAATAAGTCACAAATTTCCTACTTTTGTATTCCTTAAGTCATCAACCTCATCCAACCTACCAATTTAACTCTGAAATTTCTGCATTGCTATCCCGAGCTAACATACTCTCTTTACTATTATCAAATATCTAGGTTCAAGCCTAGAATCTACCGACCACCATTTATTACTATCAAAGTACCCTATATAGAATGTAATATACATATAAGGTCTTTTCCCACTAGAAGGACACCCTAAATTCCTTAGTCACCCAGCAACAACCTATGCATTTCCAGGGAACCATTCCCCCTATATAGGCAAGAATTAAATATTTCACAGAGAATCATCAAGACTGATGAAACCTTCACCTAGGAGATCCCTTAATCTCTCTTTAGGTTCCATTAACCTAACCAGAACCATACTATAAAAAAATAATAGAAATTGAACAAATATCCAAAAAAGGACCAATCCCAAACCAACCTCCCAATTAGAAAGACACGATGAGGGTTGTCAAGACAACTTCTAGAGATTCATTCACCACCAAAACCGAATACAAAGAAAGACCTTCCGAGTTAGAATCTTTAACCCGGACCAAGTAATAAAGACACCTCCCTTTTGGAGACCGATATCCAAGTCCTAAGACATGATATAACCTTTTCCCTTTACAATTAGGGAACAAAGCCATCCTCCCATTCATGACTAACTCACCATGGAGCCTAATAAGTTCGACAATCTAGTAATGAAAAAATATTTGCACAACTAAATCCATCCCTCAAATGAAATCAGAATCCACCATATTTGAGTCAAATAATTTCCACCTAGATCCTTTTATTACCAACAAATACCGCCTACCTCCATAAACTCTTTTAACAATCGCAGAGTCACCTACCAGGGTAGAATCAGAAGAAGAAAAGAGTTTAAAACAACCTTGGGACTAAAACCAAAATACACAACCTCCAATAGGGTCACAATAGATAGAGCACCCCAAAACCAAATAAACCACACCTACCATAATGAAAGGTGTTTTCAAAATACCAGTGTTAGAGACAGAAGTAGCACCCCTGGTGTAAGAGCTAGAGAAGTAGCAATCAATATCCTATTTGCCCAAAAAGCAATCCTTATAGGACACTCCCGTTTAACCAGGAAACCATGACTCCTTACCTTGCCTATTTCCAATAACACCTCATTCCTTTCTCTACCGATAGGATAGGACGAGCATGATAGAATTTTCACTATTTGGGTGAATGACTGATAGAATGATGAAACTCGGCACTTGTAACCTCTCCAAGAATGAGTTCCTTCTTCCGAAATAGAGTTAGTGGAGACCAGTAGGACTCCATAATGAAAACCAGAAGCTGTGGCCCTTGACCAGGTCTAGGCCTCATGAGTTTGAGTAGATCCATCCACGTTATCCTTGAGTGGAACAGGTAAGTTTCCAAGAACCTTTAGATCATTGAGAAGGCATGATTTGAAGAGTGAACAAAATAATATTCAGAGAAGAGTTAAAGACCTTAGACTCAATAGATCTAAAGTAGAATAACCAAGAAAGTGAAATATTCCTAAATGCTTCATCACCTCCTGATTACAAATGTGGTGCACGACACATTCATAACTAAGACTTTATTCGACACGGATTTATGGATACCCCATGACACCAAAACCTAAAGCTCTAATACCAACTTGAAATGACAATACCCCCAAGCCATGTCGTAATGGGCATCTCAAGTTCGACTAGGACTGAAGATAACCCTCGTTACCCAACCTAACCACCAATGGCATACCTTGAGTCAGTTGATGTCCGAACATATAACAAGATAGCACATTATCCATGTGGAGACTCCGGGATAAGTCTACAATCGAGACCAACTCAACCAAGTCTATCCACCCAATGACTAACCAAACTAGTGCGGAAGCCATACCCCAATACCATAATGATAAGCCAATGTCTGTATAAATAACATAAATAATTCATACCATACCTAAATCCACAGTTTTCCATACAAATCCTCTAGACCAACCAAAGAGTACTCAGTTGGGACATGCCTCCGACCATAGTCGAAAATCAAAGTCTATCAAAGACAAGAATTATGTAAAGTAACCATGACATGAAATAGATGCCTTCCAAACTATGGAAGCTCACCACTTCAATCCAACATTGACTGTACCCAAATCCAATCACTAAGCAAGAGGAGTGGAATGGTCGATTCATGCATAGCGTGGGTATATAGTCACCAGTAGATAGGTTAGTGGGTGAACACTAACATGTACTCAGGATAAAGATAAAATAATGCCAACTAGTGAAAACTAAGTAAAAACATCCATAATACATACAAACATACATATATAAGTGTTGGGAAAGGGGATCGGGTTTCGCATGCCTTGAAAACCATTACCTAGGCTATGTAGCTTGGTTATCCTAAACTATCCACGGGCTATAGGTGTTTAGATCCCCCTACTAAAAGGGCCCCAGTGTGTGTAACCACACGAACAGGGAAGTATCCCATGTGTGACATCATGTAAACGGTCCACTAAGACCAATCCTCATATTAATAAATACATATTTTCAGTTTTATCCCCCCGGGACCGCTACCTTCTAAGGTTTTGCTGCAAATCCTTCCATTAATGCCTAATTAAATCTAATTTCCAAATAAATAAATCATTATCCATTTATTAACCAAGGCCATTAGTGTTAGAATCGTCAAACTAATCCTTACTTGCAAGTAATATCCATAGACAAATCATTTAGGTTAAGGGGACTTTCAAGTGACCTTCTATATACCATATTAAACCACTTGGGAGACTTCCATGTTCCCCACAAGCATAACTATTTATACTTTAGCCTTTCCAAACCATTTAAACCAATTTCATTAATGCACTCACTTGAGGAATTTCTATGTATCCCACAAGGTTTTCAAAATAGACCAATCATGACCACCTAAACCTTTGCCCTTTGAAACCATTCCAAAATAATTTAGACCATGCCAAACATTTACAGAATTTATATCATTTAAACCCTTTAAACCATGCAATACCATCCAAAACCATTTAGAGTTCCATTACCAACCCAAACTATGCGAGAGTTTCAATGAAACCCAAATAATAGAGTAAAAACATTCTTTGAGGCATTTTATCAAATATGTTGAGGGCACACCCTTACTAAGACAAAAACCAATGCATAAACCACCATAATTAGGGTTACTCAAAACCCTTTTTGTTAAAACCTAACCAAAAAATGACCACATATGCAAACCATGACCAAAAATATGTAAAAAGATGATTTAAACCAATACCAAACCATATGCATCAAGACCCGCAATAAGATTTTGACACGCACCATTCATGATTCATAAACCAATGTTTAAAACACAATTCACATGCCTTTATTTTTAAATAACAATGAGGGAAGGAGTACATTCCTTATATAAGATGATTCACGAAAGAAATTTTGACCTTTGAGCCCTTTGAAGAACATGTGAAGAAACCCTAGCCTCCAACATTCAAGAGAATGTTTGAGAGAGTATTTGATGTGTTATGATCCCTTAATAAGTGTTATGGAAGGCCATATTAGGTTATATGAAGTGAGGACATAAGGTTTCAGGAGTAGGAAAGGTCCAAACTACCCTTGACTTAAAATTAAAACAAGCCACGTCTAAGGGTGTGGCTTCCTTTTACCACTTGTATCCAAGGGTACGAGTGGCACCCCAACACGTACCCAACCTTGCCATGACCTTACCTACTGGATTCTATATGAATCACCCTCCCTAACTCGTAACTGAGTGTATGAGTAACACCATCCAACCATTCCCACTAACTATTTAGTGGACAGATTCTTAAGACAAGACACACAAGAACCACATGGCTTGTCCTATGTCACTTATATGTTCCTGTACAGCTCTTACCCATATGAGTCAGATCTTGGGTAGTACCTCCTAGGCTATGATTGGACCCTCAATACCGCTCATGAGTCATATAAAAAGGTATGAGTGACTCCATTAAGTCATACTAAGCCAAAGAGGTCGAAAACCAATGAAATTTTGCAAAGATTTCTATTCCTAGGGTGTTTTAGTCTCCCCCACTAGGATCACTCATCCTCAAATAAAGGGTAAGAGTAAGGATAAGGATGAGGTAACACATTAAGACATATCAAACCTTACCCCAATTGAAATAGAGGACAAGAACACAAACCAAGATGAGAAGATCATCACATAACCCAAGCATAATTTACACCCCAACACCTTCATCCCGACCTCTAACTAAGTTAGGAAACAATGATACAAGAGGAACCTTTCCTCACCTTTAACTAAGTTAGAAAACAAGGATGTGTTGAACAACACACACCTGCTGCACGAATTTTCTAGGACAAGGAACCAACACAAATCCTTGGACTCCATGTCTATCTCCACATCCCAAATTACTTTCTCGTACTTTTAGTCCCCCCCATGGAACCTTTATCGAAGCCATACCTTTCATTTGCAATTGGTGAACTTAATGATCCAAGATCCTCATCGGGACCTCCCCAAAAGAACAAGGAATTCAAGATACTAAAACCACTTATAGGAACCTAACTAACCAAGCACAATTCACCCCCCAAAAAACATAGATTACCGGATGAATAGACTCATGCTAGAGAGCAAGTTTAAATCTATTTAGAATTTACCGAGACACATCACTATAAGAGCTTGACTCTAACTATTCTCCACCAATTCCATGTTTAAGCCTATCCAAAACTAAGAGGAGTTAACTTAAGCCACTGGGCTCTACTCCTCACATTTATCTCGAACCACTATTTCGCTTTCATCACCATTATAATATGGAACCTATGAGTAAAGGACATGAGCAAAACCATATCCAACCATTTATAACCAAAATCCCCCAACCTATGATTGAACACTAAGACCAGGCAATAATGAAACCATGAAACATTCATAAAAATCATGCCTTACCAAACCTAACATAACCATGGGCATATCTATCAACCACAACAATTCAAGCCTACTACTTACATACCTACGTTATTATCTATCCATCAAAAGATCTAGAACCCATCACCATTACACAAGTATTTTCACCACCTATTCATTTCTCAATAATTTATCATGCCAACAACCTTACCTCACCTTTAAACCTTAACTCTAGTAGCCTCCTTAGACTCTCCCCTACTTAGGGACTTCTACATTCCCCTTTACAAAAAGTCATCATTCTCTCCAAGCCACTACCATCCTAACATAAGGAGAGTCATTAAGGGACCAAAGTACAAGAATTATCCATGCCTCCCAAGGCAAGACAAAGACCCCTGAAGCAAGAACGGAACCATAGGCACGAAGTACTTTATAACAACCACCTAGATCATAATAAAGAACCATTCTGACAAAACCATACGACAAAAGGAGTCCTTAGAAATGGACACCAAAAGAAACACAACCACATATACCATAAATAATACAATGTAGAGTCAAGATTCATATTTGGGGAACAAGACGGATGCAAAATGAGAACATTAAGCATAAATGCTATAAGAATGAATGTGACACTAGTAGGGTACTCTCTTAACCGAGATAGAAGAGGATCACTAGATTATGCAACCTGACCTTCCCTTAAAGTCCACCGCTAAAGAAAATTTTAAGGTGACTCATCAACCTTCACCCTATTACCTATAAGCAGAATACTCCACTTCAATGGGTATCATGGAAGACGTGTACTAGGGACATTTGGTCCTCCTATAACTAAAATTGTATCCATCCCAATGCTACCTAGATCCCAGCATAGACATGCAAAACAATTAGACGAAGTTGACTCCAAGGTTCCCAATTGAAATAAAACCATTTAAAATCAAATCGTTTCCACCAAGGCCTTTCCAAAATCATTTGAATTTCAACCAAAACCAATTCATGTTCCTTTAACCATTTATTCATGCAATGATTTAAGAATAGTCAAACCATATGACAAAACTATATCCAATGGGAATTTCATATACATTTTAACGGAATATATTTTAAAAGTTCAAAACCAAGTAATTGGGGTATCCATAGCACCCTGAAAGTCATTTACCATTCCAATGTATCCCACAATGTTTATAAACATTAGTACAACATGAACAATGTATCATAATCCATGGAAAATCAATGAAATAAGTGATTTGTCAAAATTATCAGTTATGCCAAAATTCATTTTCAAAACCATGAATTTAGAAATCAATTTCATTTCCACAAAAAAGTACAAGTATGGGGACAAAGATATATGTAAGCTCCATGCTCTATCCCATCCTATGACTATATCCCTAGCCCCTTCATCCAACTTGAACTCCCGACCTATAAGTCAAAACTTCCCCGCTATTGTCTTCCTTAAGTCATCAACCTCATCCAACTTACCAATTTACCTCTGCAATCTCCATATTACTATCCCGAGCTAACATACTTTCTTTACAATTATCAAACATCTAGGTTTAAGCCTAGAATCTACAATCCACCATTTAGTACTATCAAAGTACCCTATATAGAATAAAAGTTACATATAAGGTCCTCCCCTACTAGAAGGACACCCTAAATTCCTTAGTCACCCAGTGACAACCTATTTATTTCTAGGGAACCATTCCCCATATGCAGGCAAGAATTAAACATTTCATAGAGAATCTTCAATACTGATGAAACCTTCACCTAAGAGATCCTTTAATCGCTCCTTTGGCTCTATTAACCCAATCGGAACCATTCTATAATGAAACGATAAAAATTAGAAAAATGTCCAAAACAAGACCAATCCAGAACGAACTTTCCAACTAGAAACACGCGATGAGGGTCATTAAGATAGCTTTAAAAGATTCATTTATCACCAAAACCAAATACAATGAAATACCTTTTGAGTTAGAATCTTTAACCCAGACCAAGTAATAAAGACACCCCCATTCTGGAGACCAATCTTATAGTCCTAAGACATGAAATAACCTTTCCCCTTATTAATTAGGGAACAAAGCCATCCTTCTATTTATGACCAACTCACCATGGAGCCTAACAAGTTTGACAATCTAGTAGTGAGAAAAAACACAGGCGCAACAAAATCCATCCCTCGAATGACATTAGAATCCACTACATCCAAATCAAAAAATTTCCACCAAGACACCTTTATTACCAACAAACACTGTACACCCCTATAGACTCTTTTGACAATCTCAAAGTCACCTACCGGGGTAGAATCGAAAGAAGAAAGAGTTTGAAACAACCTTGGGATCAAAACCAAAATACACAACCTCCAATAGGGTCACGCAAGAAAGAAGACCCCGAACCAAATAAACCACACACACTATAATAAAAGGATTTTTCAACATACCAGTGTTAGAGATAGAAGTAGCACCCTTGGTGCAAGACCTATAGAAGTAACAACCAATATCCTATTTTCCCAAGTGGAAATCCTTATGGGACACTCCTATTTAACCAAGAAACCATGAATCCTTAACTAGCCTATTTCAAACATTAGTTCATTCACCCCGTACCAATAGGACAGGAGAGGCATAATAGAGTTATCATTATTTGGGTCTATAGATTAATAGAATAATGAGACTCGGCATTGGTAAATCCTCCAAGAATGAGTTTATTCTTCCAAAATAGGGTTAGTTGAAACCAGTGGGACATCACAAGAAAAACCAGAAGCTGTGACCCTTGACCAGGTCTATGTCTCATGAGTTGGACTAGATTCATCCATGTTTTCCTCGAGTGGGATAGGTGAGTTTCTAAGAACCTTTAGATCATTGAAGAGGCATGGCCTGAAGAGTGAATGAAATAATATTCAGAGAAGAGTTCAAGACCTTAGATACCATAGCTCGAAAGTAGAATAAGCAAGAAAGCAAAATATTCCTAAATGCCTCGTATCCTCCTTATTATAAGTGTGGTGCACGAGACACCCATATGCAAGAATCTACTCAAAACAACTTTGTATATACTCCATTGCACCAAACCTAAAGATCTAATACAAACTTGACACGAACTGACCTCCGAGCTATGTCATAATAGGCGTTTAAAGTCCAACGGGGACTGGAGACAACCTCCGTTACCTAACCCAACCACCAATGGCATACCTTGAGTAGGCTAAAGTCCAAATGTATAACAATTAGCACATTATCCATGTGATGACTCTAGGGTAAGTCTAATAATCGAGCCTAACCAACAAAGTCTATCCATCCAATGACCAACCAAACCAATGCGGAAGCCATAACCCAATACCATAATGATAAGCCAATATATTTATAAATAACATAAACAATCCATACCATACTCAAGTCCACAATTATCCATAAAAAGCCTCTAGACTAACCATGGAGTACTCAGTTGGGACATGCCCCAGACCATAGCCAAAAACCAAAGTTTATGAAAGACAAGAATTGTCTAAAGTAAACCATGACATGAAATAGATGCCTTATGAACTATTAAAGCTCATTACTTCAATCCAAAACCGACTTTACCATAATCCAATCACTAATCAAGAAGAGTGGAATGGACGATTCCTGCATAGGATGGGTATATAGCCGCCAGTAGATGGGTTAGTGGGTGAACACTAGCATGTACTCAGATTAAGGATAAAATAATGCCAACCAATGAAAATCATGTAAAACCATCCAAAATACATACAACCATGCATCTATAAGTGCTGAAAAAAGGGATTGGGTTTAGCATGCCTTGAAAACCATTACCTAAGTTGTGTAGCTTGGCTGTCCTAAACCACCTAGGGTTATATAGGTTCAGCTCCCCCTACTGAAAGGGCCCCATTACGTGTAGCAGTATGACCAGGGAAGTATCTCATGGGATTACTAGTACATACCCCAATAGTGTGATATCATGCACACAGTCCACTAACTCTAATCTTAATATCGGTAAATATAAGTTTCCAGTTTTGGTCACCCTAAGACCGCTACCTTCTCTGGCTTTGCTACACATCCCTCAATTAATAACCAATTAAAACTAAATTCCAAATAAAAAAACCACTATCCATTTATTAAACAAGGCCATTAGTGTTAGAATCGTCATACCAATCCTTACTTGCAAGTAATATCCATAGCCAAATCATTAGGTTAAGGGGACTTTCAATTGCCTTTCCATATACCATATTAAACAACTTGGGAAACTTCAATGTTCCCTACAAGTATAACCATTTAGACTTTTGCCTTTCCAAATAATTTAAACCAATTCCATTAATGCACTCACTTGAGGGATTTCCATGTATCCCTAAGGTTTTCAAAATAGACCGATCATGACCACCAAAACCATTGCTCTTGAAATCATTTCAAACTAATTTAGACCATGCCAAGCATTTAAAAAATTTATAACATTCAAACCCTTAAATCATGAAAAACTATCCAAAACCATTTAGAGTTCCATTACCAAACCAAACCATACAAGAGTTTCAATGAAAACCAAATAATAGAGTAAAAACATTCTTTGAGGTGTTTTATCAAACATGTTGAGGGCACACCCTTATCAAGACCAAATCAATGCATAAACCCCCATAATTAGGGTTACTCAAGACCCTTTTTGTTAAAACCTAACAAACCAATAACCACATATGCATACAATTACCAAAAACATATAAAAATATGATTTAAACCAATACCAAACCATATGCATCAAAACCCTCAATAGTATTTCGAGACCTACCATTCATGATCCATAAACCAATGTTTAAAACACAATAACCATGGCTTTATTTTTAAATAAAAATAAGGAAGGAGTACATGCCCTTTATAGGATGATTCACGAAAGAAATCTTGACCTTTAAGCCCTTTGAAGAACACATGAAGAAACCCTTGCCTCCAATCTTCAAGAGAATGTTTGAGAGAATATTTAATGTGTTATGATCCTTTAATAAGTGTTATAGAAGGTCATATAGGGTTATATGAGGTGAGGAAATAGGGTTTTATGATTAGTAAATATCCAAACTACCCTTGACTTTAAATTAAAGCAAGTCACGTCCAGGGGTACGACTCTCCTTACCACTTATATCCAAGGGTACAAGTGGTACCCTAACTCATACCCAACCTTGCCATGACCTTACCTACTGGTTTATATACGAATAACTCTCCTTAACTCTTACCTAAGGGTACGAGTAACACCCCAACCCTACCTACCAACTATATAGTGGACAGATTCACCAAGACAACACACATATGCACCATATAACTTTCCCTATGCTATTCGTATGCTCCTAGATGACTCTTTCCCATACGAGTTATATCTTGGGAAGTAGCTAAGCCAACATTACTTCCTAGGGTATGATTGGACCCTCAAGATAGCTCATGAGTCATAATTGAGGGTACAAGTCACTCTATTAAGTCATACCAACCCAAAGAGGTCTAAAACTGATGAAATTTTGTAAGGGTCCAATTTCTATGGTGTTTCAGAATGATGAAGTTCAATTCTTTTATTTGAGAGGCTATAGGATATTTTTAGAAGATCTTCACTTCTTTCACTTATTTCATGCTACGAGTCTGCATTGATTTCTACTATGTACTTAGTTTTACTCTTTTGCAGAAGGCTAGGATGCGAGATACTACTACGGGAGATGAGGACCTCGAGTTCACGACTAGGGATTCTAATAGAGGTCGTCGCTGGCCTAGAGGTAGAGGGCAGGAAAGAGTCGTAGCCCTAATTAAAGATATAGATAGGGATCCATCACCAACCCAAGATTCCTTCACCTTAACCAGTGGTTCAGGGGGTAGCCTATGCTCTATCTGAGTTTATTTTTTTATTGTTACTCAGAGATGCTTTTGTTCAGCTATTAGGTTTGGTTGTTGCTGCACCAGATGATGATGCACTATTTTTAGATCAAAATGATATAAAGGAAGATGTGTGTCATGACCCAAACTAAAGCCTGGCCATGAAGGGTATCTCAAGTCCCACGTAGACTAAAGATCACCCTCTTCACCAAACCTAATCAGTACAACAACCTCAAGTGTCGGATGGATTCTAAACATATAATAAGATAGAGTTAGATAGGATTAGTATTAATTCATAATAAGTCTATATCCACCCCTGATAACCAAATAACCATCCATCACCAAAGCACTCAACCAAACCACCCAAGTCCACAGTAATCCAACAAAGTATAATGATTGAGACTACCCTCTAATCGCCACACGGTGCTTACAACCCTGAAGGACCACAAGCTAACCATGACTAATATCTGCTGTGAGCACTAAAAAATTATGCATAATAAATATAGAAAAATAGGCTGAAATGCCATAAGGTTCAAAATATGAAATAATGATAAGTAACAACATCTGATAAAACACCTGTATCTGAAATACTGTCTGAACTAGTCTAGTCTGAAATCCTCTAACTGAACTATCTGAATATGGAGTTAATGGGACAAACCCCCAACTAACTCTATCTACTATAATATTGAAACTAGTAAAACGTTGAAATAAATGCATATCCTCGATAGATGAGGACTCACTAAAAAATCTGTGACTACTGACTAGATCTGTCTAAGCACGGTAAAAAACCTGAGCATCCAAACCTATGATATAAAACATCATAGCATAAGAAAGTAAGCATCAGTACGTGGAATATATTTGTATGCTAGATGAGGTAAGGCTGAATGCAAGGGCTCATATGCATGAATAATAACTGACTGAATGATATAGAATAACTAAATATTAGTACCGAATAACCAAAACTGTTGTAAATACTAAGTATGCAATAATGTGCATATATATACCGTAACTGATCTTTTCTTAAACTGAGTACTAAGTTTTGTTACTGAGTAACTAATAATCTAAAGTTACTGATAACTGACTTATTGATACTAAGTGACTGCGTCTAACAGTCCTGATCCTGTAGAACTTAACTGAGTTCTAGACTGAAGACTGAAACTAAAACTATGGGAGGTAATCATCTAACCGGCATTCCCCAATTTGAGCTAATTGGGGTCCAACCTATAATACCCATTAGAAGAGTGTTAATACCATGCCATAGGTACTAATGATGGCTGTATAGATCCACTAAACTGATATAATATCCAAAGGACTAAGGGTTTCATGCCTGAACTGACAGGTGACCACAGCAAGATAGTCAAGCCTAATCTGACGGGTGACTTCTCATATCCTATGCTGGCTACATAGTTCTGGAGTACAGGGACTGCTACTAACGACTCTGCCTGTCTGAAGGGAAAGCCACCATTCCTACACTCGCTCGGTGCTAAATCCTACTCCCAACTGAAACACACTGAAATACTAGACTATTCTGAGTACACCTAACTGGTAACTCACTATTCTGATAATGCTCATAGTATGTTCTAAAAACTATTCTTTAATGTACTGAGACTAGACTACATAAATAGCTATGATTTTTGGGTATTCAATACCCACAAGAATCAAAACAATAATAGTTAAATAGCAGTAAAGCTTGAAGATCAAAACATAAAGGCTTTTATTAAATAAATCACCTTGTAGGATTATCATTAGACACTTATAGTCCATGGTTTAAAATAATCAAATGAATGCCATGGAACTTACAAAATAGCATGAATTCAACGTAATAGTACTAAATCATAGTTTAATTCTACAAATGATAATATTAACACATGGATAATTGAATAGTAATGATAATTTCCTGGTAACATGGTATAAAATCAATAGTGCATAGAGATTCATGGATGAAATAATAATTTAAAACATAATAACTTGAAAGATAATAACTTAGTAATTAAAATAGGTTACTTGGGCTCCATGGATGAAAGGGATCCATGGATGAACATCTAACCTACCTGAGAAAAAGAGTTCTTGAAAGTTCTTAGAGATTCTTAAGGATTGACCTTGATTCTTGAACTAGGATTTTTGACTCTTGAGAGAGAATGATTAAATTTGGGGAAAACTGAATAAATAATGGTGTAACTAGGTTTATTAGGCTTGAATTTCATGTTAAAGCCTGACTATGGCCATGGAAAAAGACATAAATACCCCTGGAATAATTTAAAAACTCAGAATTTAAAACTAGAAGTTAACTGAAAATCCCGATCAAGGCCCTTGGCAAGATGCGATGCTATTACATTGTGTCACTGGAAAGTAGACAGCTAGGAATTGGACCATTAATGTGATGCGGTGGAATCGTGTTACCCCTTGGATGCGACCTGGAAGTTCACCGCAATGCGGTTGGATTGCGTTGGTGTACTGGAAATTAACAAATATGAAAATAAGCTATGGCACGATGCACCGGTATCGCGGTACCTCAATATAAACTGACAATTTCCATTTTGACATGCTCCACGATGCGCTACTAAGCTGAATGATGTTGTTTAATGACGAAAACTTAAAATTACCATAACTTCTCACCCATTTATCGGATCTAGGAGAATTTTATATCATTGGAAAGCTAATTAAATTTCCTACGCAATGACAGGCTCTACATTGAAAAATAAAGAGTTTTTCAAAAATTTTATATATGAATACTCATGCACTTGGACTTAGATTATGCTAGGGAAATCTGGGGTGTTACAATATCTCCCCCTTGGGATCATTTATCCTCGAATGAAACTGGTTAAGCTGAGAAACTGATAGACATGGTTTACATAATGAACATACTTATCTGATGCACGACTATATGAACTTAGCTATTGAGAACCTGAGTTTTTACACTGAACATGAATGAACGAAAAAATGAGAACATGACTGAGTTTGAAACATGATACATGGACTGACTTTCAGGAATGGGAATAGGCCTTTGAATGCATGCCATGGCTTAGGAATGGTCATTCGGCTAAGATTGGAATGAGAGGGTCAACTTAGGAGTACCCATTACTCCAAACTAGATTCATTACATGTAGGGAAACTAGAAGTTTTAGGATATGAAAGCTCGGGGACTATACGAACTGAATCGTGACTGAATATCTGGAATTTGAAACTGAGACATGACACATGAACTGGGCTGAATACGCAACTACCTGGTTTCTATTTCTTGGAATGGTTATATTCATGAGACTTCAGATACTGTGACTAGATGGAAAGATCAAAAAACATACGAACTAGTCCCCCTGACTACTAAACTGAATTATTGGTTGTACGGACTATCTCATGCTTAAAATTTATACTCTACTGGAGCATTTTTTATCATTCTTTCTATAAAGTTCTACTAATTTTAGGGAGCAAAGAAATCTTGGCATGGCTTGAATGAGACATAAGAAATCACAACGTGGCTAAAAGTCTATAATATGAGGCGAGGCCTGTGAAACATCACCTAAAATAGAATGACTATGCCTTATGTACTGTCGCTACAAATTTTCAAGTTTAAATATATTTCTAGAATACTCTCTTAACTATACCCTCCTAAGACTAATGAAAATATTCACATGGGCATTAAGAACAAATGTATAAACATACTAACCTATTTGATTAACTATATGACTAATAGCTGAATACTGATCATGTAAGATTGAACTATACTTAACATGAATAACTAGATTAAAACTATAAAGTACTATGCCTATGAGCTAATGACTGACTGAGGAGCATGAGGTAACTGAGCATGAATTCGTGTGAATGGAAATATCTAGAAATGCAAGATGAAGTGCATTACATAATTCTGAAATACTGAGATATTGATAATTGAATAACTGGTAACTGTACGCTTTGGTCAAGCAAACCTGAAACGAGATTGAGTTTGGAATTGAATGCTAACTGAGACTATGATTGAGTTTTGATATCTACATTATGGGGACTGGCACAAATTGAGGATCCAAATGTACACTCATATTCTGCATTTTCTCAACTTCATATCTCAGGAAGAATTCTAATTTTCCTCCAATAACTAAATATAACCTCTTTCTTCTATTCACCTGTACACTAACATGACTTTCTATTCTATTTCATAACTACAGCTTTGTGTAAAACATGCATGCACTAATCTTTCCTTAATCTTGAAACATCTACCCTACTCTCTCTCTTATAAGGAATTTCTTATCACTATATCATTTTATAAGGAGAGTTCACTGAAGGCTAAATCATAGGGGCCTGAAGCATAAGTGGAAACTATACTTGAACTTGATACTAACTGAAGCCTGAGGAATATAATACCTACATCATGGATTTACCAAGAGGACTAAACTAAAAATATACGTGATATAGTCTAAATTTAACTGATCATTCAGAGCGTAGCATGAGTCATAGGAACTGACTATACTGTAAGGTATTAGCACCTGATTCATGAGCTGCGTGACCTGAGTTAGAGTTTCTGTATTCATGGATCATGATTCATAATACTGAGAAAGTTGGAACTCCATATACTAGAAACTATAAATGTACATGATTTTTGATAATGTGCATGAATAGGAACTATGACCACAGAGCTGACGTGTAATGCATGAGTAGATATTGTGATAGATGAAGTGTAAGAGTGGTACCCTCAACTCGTAATTTGATCATAAAGTTGGACACTATATTCTGTCCAATATAAGACTCCTTAGCCTAACTCGTACCATCACCATGAGACCAGTATCCTTCAAGTCGTACCCTAAATAGAACATTAAAGACTAGATACTGTATAACATACAGTTGGGCACTATACCTCTACTATCATGAACCTACGACTCGTATAGTGTCTTCAGATACCTTGAGCAAAATTTAGTGAATTTCACACTGGCCAACATATGAGTAGGGTCCTAGACCCATATCCACACCATACGACTAGTACGGTGTGAGTCGTACGATGATCATAAGGCTCAAAAATTAAGAAATTTCCAAGGGCCAAAGTTCGGGGTGTTTTCGTCTCCCCTCTTATGATCATTCATCCTTGAATGATAGGATGACGCACTACAAGCACGATTAATCCAAAAAATCTCTACTCTTATCATTAAGAAAGAAAATAAAAATCAACAAATTCACAATCTATCATCAACAAAGATAGAAAACAAAGAGGTTAAGAGCAACATATACCTCAAGCATGAATTTTTGGAATCGACAATAGAAATGGATACTTGGACTGCATGTTCTCGTCGGCTTCCCAAGTAGCTTCCTCAAAATTTATGTTTCTCCCAAGGTACCTCTACTAAAACTCCATCTTTAGTCCTCAACCTACGAAATCATCTACGAATACCACACCTCACAAATTCAATCTTACAATTACCATGGATACATCACCACGAGTGCCTAAGTCTATCTATATATTGCTCCCATGATTAAGCCTATTCAAAGCTAAAAGAGGTTAACTTAGGACATGGGGATTTATTCTCTACATCCATCCAAACATACTACTCGGCCCCATTACTACAGTCGAGCATCCTATCCCATCAGGATTCCTAACTACCTATCACAATGTTCAAGCCTACCTTTTAGTATATCTGTTATACGGTCTACCTCAAAAAAGATTCGGTAACCTCTAAAATTATAGCCTTACAACTACTAATTAGGGGTATGGACATGTATGCATCTAAACACTCAACACTCACTTTTTAACTCCTTAGAATGCCAGCATTACTCCTCCAATATCATATCACCATATCTCAACAAAGTCTAAATCTATACTGAGAGTTCATATAGACTATCTACTCCTCCCCCAGTTTCGCTCCACATAACACCATATAACATCACCCTAGTCTTCCCCATGCCAAGAAATTTTAGGAGCATAAGCTAGGCATATGAGGTACCATTAATTTGAAATTGAGTATATTTTACTCTTACAACCCAAGACTCTTATCCATCTAATGATTAAGCCATTATTTTTAGTTCAACATGTAGGCCTCAAACCTATATCACAATTAATATAAAAATCTCAAAAGATCATGAATCACGCATAAAGTATCACACACAACACACTGATCTACCAAATAGAGAGATCACTCTAAATCCCTTATCCCGTTATCGACCATCTATATATATTCAAAGAAGCCCTTCTTTCTTACGCATGCAAAACACCGGTGCACCCTATAGGGATATCTATGACGGATAAAACCCTTTTATAAAAGATCCTTTAGTTGCTCCTTAAGCTACTTCAACTCAGCTAGAAATAGGACGACTGTCCGAAAGAAGATCAATCCCCCATCAATTTCCCTATTGGGAGGGACACTAGGAAGATTACCGGGGAAGACCTCAGGAAACTTATTTACCATAGGAACATAATATAAGAAAGGACCTTCTAAGTTAGAATCCTTAACCAGGACCAGATGAGAGAGATACCCTTTAGATATTAGTCTCGGGGCTCTAAGATATGATTTAAACCTTCCCTTAGGATATAGGGAACCACCCCCACTCAATAATTGGCTTATTTGGGAATATAAAGATGACCTTACATGTCCAACAGTCTAAAGAAGCATAGCACAAGTGAAACAAGTCTATTTCCAGAATAACATCAATGTCAACCATGTCTAACTCTATCAAGTCTACCAAAGTTTCTTTACTTCCAACAAATACCGTATACCCCTATAGACTACCCGAGCAACCACCGATTCAACTACCAAGGTAGAAACAAAAAGAGGGTATGATAAACTCTCAGGCTGAAACCAAAATGCACAGCCAAAAATAAGGTCACATAAGAAAGAGTGGACTCTGGATCAAGTAAACAATACAAATTATAAGAAAAGAGTTTTGACATACCAAGGACAACATTAGGAGATATTTTAGATTCTCGGCAATCAAAGAGAGCATCAAGATAATTTCTGTAAGTTTTGGCATTAAAGGTAACACCCTTTAGTGCTAGAGTTGACAAAGTGGAAATAAGGACCTTGTTGGCCCCAGAAGCAATCCTAGAAGGAAAATTCTGCTGCATATGACCAATCTTACCATAATTAAAGTATTAATTTTTACCTTTATGATAGATCCTGCGATGCAACCAGCCATAGAACCCGCAAAGAGGATAGGGTGGGACTAACTGGGCTTTATTAGACTGGTATTAGATACCCCATGCCCTAGTAAAACTACAATTCTAAAATTTACGTCCACCAAATGGCCTATGGTAAGGGGCCCTAGTCGATGGGTAAGAACCAGATTTTCCCCAACTCCCTTCCTTAGTCCATTGCCTCCCATGCCTACCGTTATTGTACTAACCCTCAACCTGCTCTGTATATCTTAAATTCTCATTTTTTCTTTCCCCCCATCCTTGTCTGACTTCTATCCCAGCAACAAGATTGGATGGTATGACAGAAAGACTACTATCTGGGTCAACAGCTAAATAGAATAGTGAAACTCCATATTAGAAATATCTTCTTGAGTGATCGAGTAGGGGTGTCACCACCTGGAGAAAGATCATTAGGGACCAGTAGGACTCCATAAGGGCAATGAAAAGTAGGGATCCTGGATCTGGTCTATACCCCATGGGTAGGATAAGCTCTATCCACCTTGTACTTAGGAAAGACAGAAGAGTTTAAACGAGTTTTAGATCTCCTTAGAGGCATGATCTGAAAAGCTAACAAACAAAAGTTAGAAAAATTCTAGGCCTTATACTCTATATCTTAAAATAAAACAACAAGAAAGGGAAATATTCTTAAATGTCTCATAGCCTCTCTCTTATAAGTGTGGCATACTATATACCTATAAAAGCGACTCTACTTGACATAGCTTTTGGATACCTAATTAACCATGAACCTAGGATCTGATACCAACTTTATTATAGCCCAAACCAGGCTTAGCTATGATGGGTATCTCAAGTACCATGTGGAATGGAGATCACACCCTTCACCTAACCTGATCAACACAACAACCTCAACTGTAGAATAAATTTTGAACATATAACAAGATGGAGTAAGATATGATTAAATTAATTCATAGTAAGTCTATATCAACCACCCATAACTGGAAAATCGTCTGTCACCAAAACACTCAACCAAATTACCTAAGTCCACAGTAATCCAGCAAAGCCTCTACAAAACTAAAATCAATAAAATATTAGGATATGCCCCCGACAATAGCCAAAACCAATATCTAGGGAGATAGTCAAAACAAAGTCTAAACGAGGTCTAAGACATAGAGAACAATGGCTATGAAATGAATCCTTTCAATGTATGGAAGGTCACCGCGTTAATGTCAACTCATGAACTAACTCGAGCACCTAAGCACTATGTAGGAAAAGTAGAACAAGTTTTAGAACGTATGTCGTATGGGGATATAACATCCAGAGATGGTTAACAGTTGGAGAACTAGCATGTAACTTAGGGATAGAGGATATAATAATGCCAAGTCAAAACCAATCAAAACCTTATGCACATCATCATATACATACAAAAGTAATATGCTGGGATAAAGAAAGAGGATTAGCATGAAATATTGAAATATTAGCCTGGGTTGTATAGCTTAGATATTATGTTAATAACAACCACAAGCTATATGGGCTCCAGCTCTCCCCCCCTTAGCGGTCCTTAGTTCACGTAGCCGTATGAACTAGAGAATGATCTTAGTTATACACTTGGGTGACTCAAACTTCCTACTCATATTAAGGTAACTTAAACACCCGATCATGTAGTATTACATGGGGGACCCAAACCTCCCACACAACATAACACTGAGATTCAAATCTCTCGATCATAGTAAACAAAAGGACTCAAACCTCAAGCTATTTTGACCATTTGAATATCCCAATTAGAGTAACCAAGAGGAGTCATACCTCAAGCCATTTTGACCCCCACGCTGGGAAATATAATTTCCAATGTTGATCCCCCCGGGACCTTTACCTTTATAACTCAGCTACACAACCCTCTTTAGAGCCTAATTAAGAATTTATTACACATACATAAATATTTATTCAATTGCTTACCAAAGGTATCTCATTGGTATTGTCATATCAACCACACTTGCAGGCGTATAGCATGCCATAACCATTATTAATCAACTTGGGACTCAAACCCATTGTCTAAATGAATATATTAATTCAATTCATATTTAGGGAGTTGAACCCATTTAGCCAATTAAACCATCAAGGTTACAATGCAAATCAATTCAACAAGACCTTTATGAAACCATTTACATTAGTAGGCCAATTCCTTAGTTTAAAGCACAATTTAATTCAATTTATGATCATCAAGACACTTACAAAGCCATTCATCCTTCGTTAACATTATTATACCAAAAATAAGGTCAAAACATAATTCATCATGTGACAAGATTTTTCTCATTAACATTTTCACATCAAACCATAATTCAATCCATAAACCATCAAGTTAGGGTTAACCATGAACCCTTAGGTTAAATAGAAATTTCCAAGCACCCACATGTGAAAAACCATTATTAAAATATGTATAAACACAAGTTATATAATGAGAGAACAATAATCATCAATATGCATTCAAAACCTCAACCATGGATTTCAAAACCACTATTTATGATTCAAGAACAATGTTTAAAGCACATGATTTTTTTGAACTAACAATGAAGGAAGTTTCAATACCTTAGATATAAAAATTCTCGCAGAGATTTTGATCCTTAAGCCTCTAGATAACCTCCTTGATAAAACCCTAGCCTAATCTCCTTGAGAAGTTTTTAGAGAGTTTTGAGAGTTTTTTAATCTTCTAAAGTAAAGAAGGAAAGACAAAAAAGTGTTATAATATATGGGGTATTAAGGGCTTGAGGTGGGAATTTTCCAAAATACCATTAGCTTAAAAGCTGTAAAAAGAACTTAGCAGGGTATGATTGGACCCCTCAACTCATATCCACATCCTACGAGTGGAACCCTCAACTCATAGCTTTATCAGAAGGTTGGAAATCATATTCTTTCCAACATATGAATCCTTGGCCTAACTCACACCATAACCATACAACTAGTATCCATTAAGTCGAATCCTAAGAAGAACACAAAGTCTGAATACTAGATAATATATGGTTGGACACTACACCTCTCATATCATAAACATACACCTCGTATGGAGTATTCTTTTACCTTGAATAAAACATGGCTATTATCATACTGGAAAATAAATGACTAGGGTCCTATACCCGTATCCGCACTATACTACTAGTTGGTGTGAGTCGTATGATGATCAAAAGGCTTAAAACTTGTGAAATTCCCAAGGGCCAAAGTTTGAGGTATTTTAGAAAGCAACCTATAGTTGCAGACTCCAGAGTTGAGATCGCTCAAGTACCATTATTTTCTTATATAGTAGTTTCCCAACCTTTTACGTTTATTGAAGAGTAGAAAATGTTAGGTAAATTTTTAAGATAGACATTTCCTAGGTTTTCTAGGGCATCAAGTGAGGATGTATTTAAGTTCTTGACTTCTTGTGATGATAGGATCCATAATATAGTTGTTGAGGATCATGGGGTTTATTACACTACTGTCTAGCTAGACATCATACCTAGACATTGGTGGAGTGGTTATCTTGATTCTAATCTAACTGGATCTTCCCCTATGACATAGACTTAGGTTTTTGAGGTTTTCTTGGAGAAATATGTGCCTCACAACCTTAGAGAAACTCTGAGATATCATTTCTTAACAAAAAGAGTAGGGTTCTATGACTGCCCTAGAGTATAAGAATCAATTCGATGAGTTAGTCAAGCATGCTACAACTATCTTACTAATCGAGTATGAGCAGATTTGGTGTTTTGTTTAGGGACTGAGACTTTCACTGTGCAAGGCTACTCAGAGTTTGGTTGCTACTGGACGATCTTTTAATAAGATCTCTGATTATTCCTAGACTATGGAGAAGATGTATCATGAGGTCTAAGAAGGAAACGATAAGACGTCCTATTACCAGGGTAGTTTTAATATGAACTAGAGCAGCTCATAGTGTAGAGGCAACAATTCTCAAGGTAGGTACCTCTAATGCTCATCTTATCAGCACCAAGATTGGTCTAGTATTCCTGTTTATATCGTACTTTAGATTTCTAATGATGGCCATCCCAATTATAATGATAATTATGTCTAGAGTAGTGGTTAGTCTTTGAGAGGTTCACTTCTTAGATTTTCTAACCAAGGTGTCTATTTTAGGTTATTCAGATCTTTTGGGAACAGTATAACACCTGGAGTATGATTTGATTATGGGGCCTTTGGCCATTATTCCATAGAGTGTCCCTAGTGTGGCATAGTTACACCAATAGTGTAGAGTGGTCCATTAATTAAGAAAGTGTCTCCCCTAGTGAGAGATGGTATATAGGGTTATCGGGGTGGTCTCTAAGATTCTCGAGGATATTCTAAGGTAGGTAGGATAGGTGGTTGGTTAGGCACCTAACTAGGTGATAGAAAAGGTCATTTATATATTGTACCAAGTAGATCGAAGGCAGGGTTTTCTGATGTGGTTATTATAGATACGATCTTAGTGTGCCATCAACATAATTTTGCTTTATTTAATTTGGGATCACTCATTCATATGTTTCTGCTTATTTTACACTGTATTTAGAGTTGTCTTGGGTTTTTTTATCTGTGCCATTACATTTATCTACTCCCTTGGGTGATTATTTAGTAGTGGATTGAGTTTATAGATCATCTATTGTGACTATTTAATAGTTTGATATTTAGGATGATCTTATTGTGTTAGGTATGGTGTACTTTGAAATGCTTCTATGAATGGACTGGTTATCCCTTTATTATGCGGTTTTGGATTTTTTTCCAAGATCATTACCTTACCCATACCTGACATACCCCAAGATGTGTTGCATATATCCATTAGCCATGCACTGATGGGGATTATTTCTTATGTTTAGGCTAGGAGACTTATATCAAGGGGTTGCAAGAATTATCTTTCTTATGTTTGTAATGTTAGTACAAAAAGTCTTTCACTTGATTCTGTTCCTATAGTACATGATTTTCTTGTTGTCTTTCCTAACAATCTATCTAGACTTTCTCCTAAGAGTGATAGAGAGTTTATTATTGATATGAGCTAAGCACCCAACCAATTTCTATGGCACCTTATCGTATGGATCATGTTGAGATTAAGGAGATGAATTCTCAGCTTTAGAATCTTCTTGGGTAAGGGTTTCATTAGGCTAATTGCATTGCCTTGGTGGTTCTTATATCTATATTGTGAAGGAAAAAGTTTGTTCTTTATGTATGTGCATCAATTACAAGTAGTTGAATAAAGTAACAATGATAAATAGGTAACCTATGTCTCAAATTGATGATTTGTTTGACCAGCTTCAGGGAGTGGTAGTGTTCTGTTAGATTGACTTGAGATTTGATTTCCATCAGTTGAGGATTTAGGTAGAGGATATTTGATAGACAACCTTCAGGACTCACTATGGCCATTATGAGTTCCTGGGTGATGTCTTTTGGGTTGACCAATGCCCCAATTGTGTTCATGGATTGGATGAACCGCGTGTTTAGACTTTATTTGAACTTATTCATGATTATGTTCATTGATGACATTCTTATGTATTCGAGGAGTATGGAGGAGCATTAGTATTATTTGAGGATTGTGCTCCCGACTTTGAGAGATCATAGGATTTTTGCTAATACTCAAAGTGCGAGTTCTGGCTTGATTTGGTTATATTACTAGTACATTTGGTGTCTAAGGATGGGATTATAGTTGATCTAGCAAAGATTGAGGCTATTTGTGATTGTTCCAAACCTACATCTCCATTGAGATTCATAACATTATTGGTTTGGCAGATTACTACATGCGGTTCATTGAGGGTTGAGGGTTTTGCTACTATTGTAGGCCGATGATTAGATTGACCTGGTAAAATGTTCCTATCTAGTGGTATAAGGAGTGCAAGTCGAGCTTTAGAAAGCTTAAGGATTTTCTCACTTCAGCTTCAATACCGTCTCTTCCTTTTAAGGGCGAGGGGTTTACCATACATTGTAATGCTTCCGATGTTTGTTTGGATTGTGTTTTAATGCAGCAAGTGTCACGACCAAATTTCTCAGGTCATGATGACACCTACCATAATCCAGCAGTAGGTAAGCCAACCCATAATCCAAAATAGCTAGTAATGGACTATCCAAAGAAATGAAAGAAAATAGCTAAATAAATATGATAACAAGACCAATATATAATAAGCAGCCCAAAAGTTAGTGATATTAGTAAAAGAGATTCTAGGACAATTAGAATACGAAGTGAAATACAGAGTGTATTAAGTACAACTCTTCTCTGAATACAACATAGAGATCAGTCTAATCCATCAGAGGGAGAGTAGTAATACTTCGAATGTCAGGAGCTAACCATAGATCTTTGATCCATAACTACTCCATATGATGCACACCACAATGATGAGAACTTATATTATGATCGACAAGCTACAGAAGTGTAGTATGATGCCAGAAACGTGTACTTAGTAGGCATCGACTCACTGAGCTCCAAAGATAATGCAAACATAAATAAATTATAAAGTAGTAATATAAACTACAACAATAATCCAGGAAACTAAACATGATAATGTTAAGGGAACAATAAGGATAACCTTTCCTATACTGCTAGTAACCAGAGTTTAAATAACAAATATCCTTAGTCAACATACAAAGAAAGAGTGAAAGAAAGTTATATAATTGTATACAAAGCAAAGAATACACATATGACATGAATAGACAAGGAAGAAGGATACACGATGATATCATACACACACATATATATATATGTGTGTATGTATATATATATAGGACTATTCATGGTAATGACCAAAAGTAATGAACCTAATGTCTCAATCATATATAGGAAACTAATGTTGGCATGATTAGGATCACTAATTATAAAGTCTAACCATGAGATAAATATCAAAAATATAATTTATCATAAAAATAAAAGGGATCATAATCATACCTCCAACCTCAGTATCAACTTATAATCATTCTACAACAAACTAACAATTATAACAACAATGAAGTAACCAACCTAGTTCGAACAAACAATACCTAATCGGGTCCCTATAAACCCAAAAGGTTCAACCAACACTTGGTAAACAACAGTCATAGCCTATACATATGCAACCCCCATAAGGCTGATATATATAAGCATCAAACAATATGCTAGGGATAGGGAAAGCATATGAATGAATAATTCAAGGTAATCCATTGTACTATAACTAATCCAAGTGCCATAGCATATCAAGTGTATACATCTCCTCTAGCTCAACAACTCGTAAAGGTAAGACCTATGGTGGCCTCTCTTCTTTGCCACTGTGGCTCACGGATAAAATGGCCCCTAAGGGATTCTGCAATATTTATTTGCACTACCTAGTTTTGATCCAGGATTTCTAATCATCAATCTACTCCATCCAGTACTAGAGAGATATATACATAATACATACCGACTCAAACCGAGGATAAAATAGTGTTGGTATGTAAATCCATTTGTTGAGACCAAATCAGGAACTAAATCAACCTAAATATAAGTATAGAAAGGGTTAAAATCACTCCCGATCAAAGTAAATTGTAGTGGTAAAAGAGTGGATAACCCATGGACCAGATTCTATCTTGGTCTAACTTCTAAAACATGATATTTAGTTCCAAAATCTCATAAATCATTAATTAAGATTGTATGATTCCTCTTATAAAAGAACTCGTTTTAAAAGTGAAAGTGGGAATGAATCCCTTTTTAGAAAATAATAGCAAAATCATGGTTTTTGTTGGAATGTAGCACTAAGTGAGCATGAATGAACATAAAGTAAGCATGCTATCACTAGTATCCGAAAAATACAACATAAGGTGCCTAAGAATCTATAACAAAATCATGTCCGTTTCTAAGGGAAGAATACTTACATGAAGTCCAAATGGTATCGCATCCACAGCTTGGGGCCCAAAAATATATTACTAGTGTAATACTGATTCTATGATCTGAAAAACTATGATCCAAGCCATTAGGTAAAATAGTAAAGCTTATACTAAAGGATACTTAGCATCAACTATGGTCAACATGCTTATATTCTAGGGTGATAGGATCCTATAGCTACAATACATATTTCATATTAAGGGTCGATTCACCCTTCTTTCCAAAACTCCTAAGTTAGGCTATATCATGATATTCTAATCATTAACCATTCCTATCATAACCACCTAGGATTCTATCTACAATGCACACCATCTTACAAAAAATAGTAGACTGAAGCCTACCTCAATGTCAAACCATAATTCTTGAATTGTCCACAACTTGTTGGTCTTTTCTCCATAATCCCCAAATTCCACCATGCTATCAAAACAATATACACATCAATAGAAGTAAAATAAGACCCATATTGATATATAACAGGTTGAGTTAGAATTTGGTCAAGAACGGACCCATAAGGCCCATAAATAAAATCTAAAATTAAATCTGCCACGAGGTCCCCCGATGGATAAGAAATGCAGCTCAAAAGTTGAACATAATTGGAGAATAAAACAAATCATCCCCTAAAATCTAAGGATTTTAAAAACTAATTTCTAAGAATTTATAATGAAATTTGATAAGGAAAATAATGGGAAATGACCAAGGAGTATTAGGCTAAATTATCGTAGGTTTAATGGATGATTCCCCAAGGAGTATTAGGCTAACTTACCTTAGCTTCAATGGATGATTCCCAATACTTCCTTTTCTTCAAGTTCTCATAATAGTGGAAAATGGTTGAGAAATGAGGGGCAAAATCAGGTGAAACATGGGGATTTAACAATCTCCAGGTGTCTCTAAAGTGATCACATATTTTCTTAAGAGGCTATTGCTTAAGAGGCACAAGTCCACTAAAGCGGTCGGGCACAAGAATGCGAGTGTCACTAAAATGGCACTTTGGTCGCTAAAGTGATGTTCACTAAAGCGGACAAGGATCTTTTATGTGGTCCTTAGCCATACAGATAAGTTTGCTAAAGACACTTTATGTCACTAAAGAGACTATCACTTAAGTGACCAAAGGTCCGCTTAAGAAGTTTCACTAGATGGTGCTAGGCACCAGATTTCTCTAAGTTCAAATGGACTCTGAGTCAGGTGCTCAAGAGTCATTTGAAACTACGTGCATGCAAAGGAACTATGCTACCATACCAAATTTGATATTTCAAACTCAATAAAACCACTGAAACTTTTATCTGAGATTATTTCAATTGAATATAGGGCCCACACCTATAGGTATATTTTTTTTATAGAATATAACTAATAGCCTAAAATGAGTCTGGAAGCCTTAGGACCTGAACCAAGGGTCTCCCTAGCCTAAAATCAATGTTCTAAAATAGATAGCACTGTTGGAGTTCTTATCCGATGTTTTTTACTATGATTTTTAGTCTAAGACTAATTTCTTAATAGTAATAACTCTAAAATAAGAAAATGAGCCTAAAACACAAATGAACTACCTGATAACCAAACCTACAACTTTGATAAGTCATAAATGACCTATAGAAACTATGGGAGGGTTAGAAATGCTGCAAACATGCATATATAAAGGAAATGACTTGGAGGGCCATTGCAATATTGTAATACCTCGGAAAATTTTTCGTTGAAATTTTGTGCGTAAATGTGTTGGGTTCTATCTTCTAGAATAAATTGAAAATTTTTCGTGTGGAATGTCTTAGATTATGACCCACCATTTCATAGAGTATCGAATAAGATTTCCAATGATATGTTGATCATCCAAAAAGGACACTCGAGTGACGAGTTATGAACATTCCGATCGAACCGTGAATAGTAGTGAACAGTAAAACATGCAGGAAAAAGTACTGAGGCCTGGCGTATTTTTGCTCCAACTTTAAACAATCATAAATCCTTGTACATAATGATTCGAGTGATATACTATATATCAACGGAAAGCTCTACGAGTCCTCTTTCCAGTGAAATTAGTTTTATCCAATTTGTCTATTGGAGCAAAAAGTTATGGTCGATCTACTTCATCCTATCAAAAGCAAATTTTTGGGTCAACTTTAAACAATCATAACTCTTCGTACACAATGATCTGGGTGAGATACTATATATCAACAGAAATATATGAGAGGCCTCTTTCTAATGAAATTGGTTTCATCTAATTTGTATTTTGGAGTAAAACGTTATGATTTATCTACTTTAGACTATCAAAACAGTCCTCCAAAGGACAGATTCGAGAATTGATTTGATTTTTAGGGGCATTTTAGTCATTCCCCCTCACCCAAAATCCATCCAAACCCTATATTAAAGCCTATTAGAAGTATTATATGTTATATTTCATCAAATTCCCTGAAAAAGAAAACCCTAAGCTCCTATATCCAACTTCAAGAACCTCCAAAGTTCACCATTAATTCTGCAAATTTATTCAAGATTCCAAGTTCCTAGTTCAAGAACTCTAAGAACCATCATTCAAAGGCACGATTAACAACTCAAAAATGAGTATCGATCTAAAGTTCATCATTCAAGGTAAGTGGGGTTTTTAAACAAGAACTCTCTTTCGTTCTTGTGCCCAAAAGTAATTTTCTTTACAAAGGCATGATTTTTATTTGATTTTTACGAATTTGAAGTATGAACCCATATCTTATGATGATTATTATGAATCTTGATATTTATGATTTTGAAAGATGAATTTACATATGTGGAGATATAAAGCATGAATCTTGAATAATATTTATCATGATTTTGATATTTGGGTCATGAATCCCCATTAGAAATTGTGTTTTTTTGAGAAAGCATGTGTTATAAGCACGTTGATGTTGAATATTGAGATATTTTAAATGATTTGACCTTTTGGTCTTAATTGAGTTGCTTTGAACTCGAGTGTGAAAGAAATCCACAATGTGATTGATTTTGATAGATGGAAAGCTTGATGGCTCCCGATGTATATTTATATATTACTAAAAGTGTTTTGTTGTGGATTGTCTTTGAAATGATCTGAGCTAAGTCTGGGAGAAATCTTTAGTACCGAGTGGGAGGTATAAAGCGACCTTGCTTTTCTAGAACTACATGCCCCCGTAGGAGTGAGCCTGAGGCTGATTTATATAGTGATCACTAGTTTATGTTGATTTGATATCGATAGTCCTACTCAAATGGAAAGGATAGGACAGCTCTCCCCAATTTGGATTGTACGTTGGACTCCATGTAGCTCACATGGTTTATGTCGGTTATAGGATCTCTAAGTGTGTGTGTGTTTCCTTGTGTCTATGGTGAATGGTGAAGTGATTTGAAAGTGCAATTGTGAAAGTTATTCTTTCGAAAGAGTTAAATGATATTTACATTATGAGAATAGATATTCTTGATGAACTGAAAGTGATTGACAAATTATATGATGACTCACATGTGTTATTGTACTTGTTTCATCCTCTCATGATTATGATGATTTTCTTTGGGCTATGTGAGTCTTTCATACATCCTGCATATTTCTTATAAATATTTATGATGATGATGTTTATACTACTGCATATACCCCTATATACTCAGTTTCTTTCCATGGTACTGACCCACATCTTCGGATGTGGGATGCATTTTGTTGGAAAGTAGGTTCAGGTGCTCAGTTCCATATTTGACAGTAATTCTTCGAGCCTGCTATTCTACATCCTCTGTTGTGGTGAGTCCTTATGTTCTGAGGGCATGATGTCTGATGTTGGTTTTATGGAATCGTTTACATTTGATAACTGAGTATGAGTTAGTTGGGGCATGTCTCAATGACTCGCTGGTTTTATTGGTTTTCTTAGAGGCTTGTCAGACTAGTATAGATGTTGGGAGTTGACGAATAAGTCATATTTTATTATCTTTCTAAAATTCTTTTATTCTTCGTTGATGATTACTCTGTTGATATTTGAGGGTTATTTATACAAACCCCATTGATTTGTGTTGAACTAAATAAAAATGGATCAAAGGATTAGCTTGGGGCTACTCATAGCCTTAAGCACCGTGAGACGCTCTGGGACCTATTTTTTAAGGCTTTACAAACTTGGTATCAAAGCCAAAAGTTTTAAGGTGTCCTAGGGAGTCTGACAAGCTGCGTTAAGTAGATTTGTGATCATCGATGTATAGCACGCCATATTTATGAGCAAGAGGCTACAAGATGTTTTAGAAAAAAATGTGATTCTTTCTTTTAGAAGTCTATTCTGCTTAAAGTTTCTCTCTTTGCTATTGATTCATGCTCTCCTCTTTCAGAAATATGCCTCCACGTCGAGCGAGAAGAAATAATGATAGTCAGCAACCTCAACCTGCTGACCCATTGAACGAAAATATGTCTCATGCTGAATTTTAGGCAGCCTTTCAGGCGCTGGCCCAAGATGTTACAATAAATGTTCAGACCATATCTGGATATGTTTGTCATAGTGTTCATTGATGATAAACTAGTGTACTTCCATAGTAAGGATAAACATTCTGATCATCTCTGAACTGTCTTGCAAACCCTTAGAGATCACAAGTTGTTTGCCAAGTTCAGTAAGTGTGAGTTTTGGCTAAGGTCAGTTGCTTTTCTGGGTTATATCATTTCTTCCGAGGGTATTAGAGTTGATTCCCAAAAGACCAAAGCTGTTAGAAATTGGCCTAGACCTATTTCTCCGACTGATATCTGAAGTTTCTTGGGTTTAGCTGGCTATTACCGCTGTTTTGTTGAGTATTCCTCCTCTATAACGTCTCCTATGACTCGATTGATCCAAAAGAAAGTGAAGTTCTTATGGTCCAAATCTTGTGAGAAGAGTTTTCAGGAGTTGAAGACTTAACTCACTTCAGCCCCTGTTTTGACTTTGCTTGATGGTGTTGATGGTTTTGTGGTGTACTGTGATGCTTTGAGAGTTGGGTTGGGATGCGTATTAATTTAGAAGGGTAAGGTGACAGCTTATGCTTCTAGACAGTTGAAACCCCATGAGAAAAATTACCCCACCAATGACCTTAAGTTGGCTGCTATTGTGTTTGCTTTAAAAATCTGGAGATACTATTTGTATGGTATCCATGTTGATGTTTTCACTGATCATAAGAGTCTACAGTACGTGTTTACCCAGAGAGAATTGAATCTTAGGTAGAGACGATGGTTAGAATTGTTAAAGGACTATTATATGAGTATGCTGTACCATCCGGGCAAGGCCAATATTGTGGCGGATGCCTTAAGTAGAGTGTCCATGGGTAGTGTTTCGCATATGGTAGAAGGTAAGAAAAAGTTGAATTGTGATGTACATCGTTTGACTAGATTGGGGGTTAGGTTGTTTCACTCTGCTGAAGGTAGTATACGGGTTCAGAGTAGTTCCAAATCTTCTTTGGTTTCAGAAGTAAAGGAAAAGAAATACTTTGATGCTAGTTTGGTCAGACTGAAGGAGTTAGTCAAGGACCAAAAAGTAGAGGTTTTATCCTTATGGGGAGATAGTGTGTTGAGATTGCAGGATAGATTGTGTGTCCTGAATGTTGATGATCTGAGATAGAGGATTATGGCTGAAGCGCATGGGGCGTGATATTCTATTCATACTGGTGCCACCAAGATGTACCAAGACTTGCGGGAAATCTATTGATGGAGTGGCATAAAGAAAGATATAGCAGCGTTTGTAGCTAAGTATGCAACATTCCAACAGGTGAAAGTTGAACTCCAAAAACCTAGTGGTATGATGCAAAAGATTAGTATTCCCGCCTAGAAGTGGGAAGAGATAAATATGGATTTCGTGATTGGTTTACCTCCTTCCCTATGCCATCATGATTCCATTTGGGTTGTGGTTGATAGGTTGACTAAGTTTGCTCATTTCTTTCCTTTCATACTTTATATACTGCTGAGGATTAAGCTAGATTGTGTATCCGAGAGCTAGTTAGACTGCATGGAGTTCCTTTGTCTATTATTTTGGATAGGGGTACTCTGTTCACTTCGTAATTTTGGAAAGCTTTTCAGAAGGGTCTCGGTACCCAAGTGCTTTTGAGTTCTGCTTTTCATCCGCAGACCGATAGCCAGGCTGAGTGGACCATCCAGACCTTAGAGGATATGTTGAGAGCTTGTGCACTTGACTTTAAGGGAAGTTGGGATGATCACTTACCGTTGATAGAGTTTGCTTACAATAACAGTTTCCACTCTAGTATTGGCATGAATAACAGTTTTCACTCTAGTATTGGCATGGCTCCGTTTGAAGCCTTATATGGGAGGAAGTGTAGATCACCCATAGGTTGGTTCGACGTGGGTGAAGTGGCTGTGAGTGGTCTTGATTCGGTATTTGAGGCTATGGAAAAAGTTAAGTTGATTAGGGAAAGGTTAAAAACTACGCAGAGTCATCAGAAGTCATATGCGGATGTTAGAAGGAGAGACCTTGAGTTTGAAGTTGGTGACCTAGTGTATCTAAAAATTTCACCCATGAGGGGGGTGAAGAGATTCGAAAAGAAGGGGAAGCTTAGTCCCCGTTATGTTGGTCCTTACAAAATTCTTAGCCGAATTGGTAAGGTAGCTTATGAGGTTGAGTTGCCTTTCGAGTTGTCCTCTGTTCATCCAATATTCCATGTCTCCATGCTTAGAAAGTATATTAGCATGCTGTGGTAGTGGATTCCTCTGTGAGTGCTGACATTCAAGAAAATCTTTCTTTTAATGAGATTCCTGTTAAGATTCTTGATTTCAGTGTTCAAAGACTAAGGAACAAAGAAGTTCCCTTGGTCAAGGTGTTGTGCCAAAACCAATCTGTTAAGGGTGCAACTTGGGAAGCTGAGGCGGATATGCGATCCAGGTACCCGTACCTATTTTCCGTGAACTCCGATCAAGCAAAAGGTATCGTTCTTTCCTAAATCATGCACTTTTGATAAAAGTTGAAGCAGTTCAGCTGTCATTTATTATGTGTTCAGTTGTAGTTTCTTGAATTTATGCATTCTATGTTGCATTCGGAGTGAGAAACGATGTGGTGATGAGCCTAACGAATGGTTTCAGCTGTATGCTCTATTCCCTATCTGATCTTGGCATGTCTAGCATCATTTGAGGATGAATGTTTCCTAGGGGGGATGATGTAATACCCCGAGAAATTTTTTGTTGAAATTTTGTGCGTAAACGTGTTGGGTTCTATCTTCTAGAATGAATTATAACTTTTTCGTGCAGAATGTCTTAGACTATAACCCACCATTGCGTAGAGTATCGAATAATCTATCAAACGATATGTGGATCATCCAAAGCAGACACCCGAGCGACGAGTTATGAACATTTTGATCGAGCCATGAATAGTAGTGAACAGTAAAACGTGCAGGAAAAAGTACTGAGGCCTGACATATTTTTGCTCTAAATTTAAACAATCATAACACCTTGTACATAATGATCTGGGTGATCTACTATATATCAACAGAAAGCTATGCGAGTCCTCTTTCCAATGAAATTGGTTTCATCCAATTTGTCTATCGGAGCAAAAATTATAGTCGATCTACTTCAGCCTATCAAAAGCGAATTTTTGGGTCAACTTCAAACGGTCATAACTCCTTGTACACAATGATCTAGGTGAGATACTATGTATCAATGGAAATAAATGAGAGTCCTCTTTCTAATGAAATTGGTTTCATCCAACTTGGATATCGGAGTAAAACGTTATGGTTGATCTACTTCAAAAATAGTCCACCAAAGGACAGATTTGAGAATTTTTTTTATTTATAGGGGCATTTTAGTCATTCCCCCTCACCCAAAATCCATCCAAACCCTATATTAAAGCCTATTAGAAGCATTATATGTTATATTTCATCAAATTCCCTGAAAAAGAAAATCCTAAGCTCATACATCCAACTTCAAGAACCTCCAGAGTTCACTATTAATTTTGCAAATTTATTCAACATTCCAAGTTCCTAGTTCAAGAACTCCAAGAACCATCATTCAAAGGTACGCTTATCGATCTAAAGTTCATCATCCAAGGTATGTGGGGTTTTTCAACAAGGACTCTCTTTCGTTCTTGTGCACCAAAGTAATTTTCTTTACAAAGGCATGATTTTTATTTGATTTTTATGAATTTGAAGCATGAACCCATATCTTATGACGATTATTATGAAATCTTGATGTTTATGATTTTGAAAGAAGAATTTACATATGTGGAGATATAAAGCATGAATCTTGAAAGATATTTATCATGATTTTGATATTTGGGTCATGAATCCCCATTGGAAATTGTGTTTTTTTTAGAAAGTGTGTGTTATAAGCATGTTGATGTTGAATATTTGAGATATTTTGAATGATTTGACCTTTTGGCCTTAATGGAGTTGTTTTGAACTCGAGTGTGAAAGAAATCCACAATGTGGTTGATTTTGATAGATGGGAAGCATGATGGCTCCTGATGTATATTTATATATTACTGAAGTTGTGGATTTTCTTTGAAATGATCTGAGCTAAGTCCGGGAGAAATCTTTAGCACTGAGTGGGAGGTATAAAGCGACCTTACTTCTCTAGAACTACGTGCCCCCTTAGGAGTGAGCCTGAGGCTGATTTATATAGTGATCACTAGTTTGTGTGGATTTCATATCGATAGTCCTACTCCAATGGCAAGGATAAGATGGCTCTCCCCAACATGGGTTGTAAGTTGGACTCCATGTAGCTCACATGGTTTATGTCGGTTATAGGATCTCCAAGTGTGTGTGTGTTTCCTTGTGTCTATGGTGAATGGTGAAGTAATTTGAAAGTGGAATTGTGAAAGTTATTCTTTCTAAAGATTTAAATGATATTTATATTATGAGAATAGATATTCTTGATGAACTGAAAGTGATTGACAAATTATATGATGACTTACATGTGTTATTGTACTTATTTCATCCTCTCATGATTATGATGATTTTCTTTGGGCTATGTGAGTCTTTCATACATCCTGCATATTTCTTATAAATATTTATGATGATGATGTTTATACAACTACATACACCCCCATATACTCTGTTCCTTTCCATGGTACTGACCCACATCTTCGGATGTGGGCTACATTTTCTCAGAATGTAGGTTCAGGTGCTCAGTTCCAGGTTCGATAGTGATTCTTCGGGCACTCTGATCTATATCCTCTGTTGTGGTGAGTCCTCATTTTTCGAGGACGTGATATCTGATGTTGGTTTCATGGAATCGTTTACATTTGATAACTGAGTATGAGTTAGTTGGGGCATGTCTCACTGGCTCGCTGGTTTTATTGATTTTCTTAGAGGCTTGTCAGACTAGTATAGATGTTGGGAGTTGACTAATAAGTCGTATTTTGTTATCTTTTTGAAATTCTTTTATTCTTGGATGATGATTACTTTATTTATATTTGAGGGTTATTTATGGAAACCCCGTTGATTTGTGTTGAATTGAATGAAAATGGCTCAAAGGGTTAGCTTGGGGCTACTCGTAGCCTCAAGCACCGTGTGATGCTCCGGGCCTCGTTTTCTGGGGCATTACAAATATCCACTACTAAAAGGACTTTCATCTACGAAAGTCAACAAATAGAAAGAGCATGAAATCTCAACAGAATATGGTATTGGATCTGTATACCCCGAGCATGATTCCCCAGATAACCTCTAAGAATAATAACACTTCTAAGGAATTTTTCTTTAGGTATCACTTTTTCGACCAACTTCTTAACTTCACTTTCCAAATAGACAAAACTCAACCTGTATAATGAACTGACCTGTAACTAAATTAAGGATGGCTGATGCATGTAAATCTAAACAACATCACACTAATACCTTACCTATACGAGCACACCCAAGTGAAAACTTATCCAAGACAAATGTAATCCAAGTATAATGATCTTCCAGGTTATTTTCTATATTTTTTCTCATTTTCTCCATTTTGATATTTTTATATCTCTTTCCTAAGTTATTTAGCTGGAATGGGCAATTTGGTTACCAGGCAGTTCATTTGGTTTTTAGAGCCAATTCCTTATTTTGAAGTCTTCACTAGTTCAAAATGGCTATCAGGCCAAAACATTAGTCAAACAACCTCATATGCTAATTTTGATAGTTCTAATAGCTTTGAAACATCAATTTTAGGTTAGGTGAATGCTTGGTTTGGTCTCGAAGCTTTCGAACTCATTTTAGGCTATTATCCAAAAGTTAAGAAAAATGACACATGGGTGTCCGACCCACTTTTCATTGAAGCGACCTTGGATGGAAATTTCAACTACACCGTTAAGTTTAGAACGTTGAATTTGATAGGGTTTCATAGTCCATTTGTGTATACGGGATTTTGGATGAATCTCGAGGGGTTGGCGGAGACTTGGAAAAATTCCAAATCTCAGTCGATGCTGGTGCATCGCTTAAGTACCCATGAGGTCGCTTGAGTAAATTCTGCTAAAGTGGTCTGGAAGCTGTGTAAGCAGCCTGGAATCATCCCATAGGTATCGCTTAAGCGATAATTTTGGCACTTAAGTGATGGATGCTTAAGCGGCCAAAGGTCGCTTAAGTGGCACCAGAGCTGACATTAGATGTTGCTCAAGTGACACTAGGTTTTTTAAGTGGTGACTGCTTAAGTGGCCCAGTGTCCACTTAAAAGACACCTGTGGGCATGGAGAGGTTATAAAAATCCCACTTAGCCCAATTTTCACCATTTTCATCCATTCCCAAGATATATTGAACCCTAAAAAGTGGAAAACCTTGGGAGAATCATTTGTGGGTGATTTTGGAGATTGGGTAAAGTTAACTTATGCATTCTTCGAATTTGTGGTAAGCTTACATAAATTTCATAGGTTTAATTCTCCATCTTTTTCTAAAATCCCTAAAAGCTTGGTATCTTTATGGTAGAAGCATTAGAGCTCAAAATTCACCCATTTTATATTGTCCTTAAGCATAAAAGGATGTTGCACTGGTTTTCAAAGTACAATTCCATAGATGGGACCCACATGGGATTTTTGCATAATTTTGGACCCAAAACACAATAGTGAAATATGGGTATCATTGTTCTTATTTGATTAATATATTATGATTGTGATAGCGTAGCACCTTGCAAAAACTTCTAAGAAAGGGAATCAATGGTTTAGCAGATATTTTTGGCTTCTCTTTGACATTCAGGTAGGCTAGCTTTACCTTCTTCATAGATTGAGATAATTCATAGTTTAATTATGATATTATTCTAGATATGGGATGTGATTTAGGTATTGGAATCATGATTTCTATGATTAGTCTCATTTTGATAGTTTAGGTTATCATAAAATCATAATATAGGTGAAATTGACTTAGTAGATCATGTTTTAGGATAAATTATTATTTTATGGCTAATTATGGTTTATTCAGCATCTAGAAATGGATTTAGATAACTTAGACTAGTCCAGAATAGAATTTACCTAAAAATGAATTTGAGGGATTAGAAGTGGGCCCTTCTGGCCCACCTTAGTCCAAAACTTGTATTAGCTTTTGTAGACTTATTTACTAATCTTCGGTGGATTTATGCACCTAAGTGTACTTATCTAGACTTATTTAACCTAGTTTTGAGGACTTCTTATGTGTGTAATGAGTTAATATTCATATAATTAAGCATATAAGTGTTGAACAACTTGTCTACTATATTTAAGGTGTGTTCAAAATAAGTTCAAAACGAAAATGATCTCTTAGAGTTTATATGAGAAAACTAGTGTTCTTATCTTGATCTATGCATTGTTCTAATTTATCTTGTTGAATTTTATGGTGTTGTAAGTTATAATTTATGGTGTTTGTTGATATATAAAGATTTTTCAGATGTTAAACTCAATGATGTAATGATATAAAATCTGAAATTTTAGAGGAAAAGCACCCACAGAGTGAGGAACTGAAAGCCAAGTGGAATGAGCTAACATGAACGAAATCTAGATTTTCTAAGCACTAGAGCAAGCCACGAGATCTAGCCTCCGATAAGGGTGTGGCCTCTGATATAAGGGCATGCCACACCCATGGAAGTAAACCAAAGTTGAAATTTCTAGTATGCATTAGTGATAAGGGCGTGCCATGCCTATATAGTGCCAATGTCTTAGCGTGGCACGCCCATGTGTCAAAAAATGGGCAAGTTTCTCCTAGTAAAAATAAAATACTTTCAACTTGTTGTAAGTACCTTGGAAGACCTTTGGGGATTGGAATACACTTGAGGAGGCTTCTCTTAGGGTTTTAATCCTATCATTTAGTTTACTTTTTGATTATATACATGAATTTCATTACTGTGATCTGTTGTAATTCCATGAATAGCTCAATACCCTCTTCTATAGTTGAGGCCAAGAACGTGATTACTTAAGATTATAAGTGAGTTGGTTTATATTTTTTTTAAAATTTATTGGTTGTTCATACATCATTGTATTTACTATTCTACGTATTTGCAAACCTTAGGATAAATGAATATTTCTATTGTGAGCCCGGAAGGAGGAACAACAGATTAGAATTTGGGATGTATGGGGTAGGATCTTAAACATTCAAGGGATTGAAGTTAATATTCACGTTTAGGATTAGAATATACCTAATTCATCCTATTTGGTACATACACGGGATGAAATATAAATGTGATTAACTTAGCACTCGCATCCCATCTCAATGATAGAGTTGTGGGGCTAAGTTAGATAGATGATTAGAGGCTCGAAAAACCATAGTCGTGATATCAACCCCGTGAATAACAACCAAGATAATTAACTAAACTAACAAGATTGTATGGCTAAGTAGGATTGCTTATAGTGCCTTGACCCTATATTTCTCCCCATTATTGTCCCCAATACTTTACATTATTGCATTATTTATGGTTATTTTTAGTTCCCAAATTTCAAACGTTATTTATTTCATTCACTTGTTTAATCTTAGTAGTGAAGCTAGATTTGGATTATTTCTAAACCAAGTCCCTATGGAATCGATACTTGAATTTTAAAGGCCATTTTACTACTTGGGAGATCACGTACACTTGCGTGTGCACTAGGATGAAATAAGTTTTTAGCACTGTTGCCGGGGACATGAAAATTGGTAACTATCGTAGTTTTGGTTTTGCTATTTTGTTTTAGAAGTGGTAACAACTTGATCTTAGATTCTAAATTTGCAGGTACTAGTTTGAAACTTGAGTAAGCTGGCAAAGGAAAGGGAGTTGGTTTACCCATAAACCTGAACTTGAGAGACACTTACATCAGTTGAGAAGAGAAGTAATCCTTCTGTATAGAATACCTAGAATTCAATAAAAGAAAGCTATCCCTACACCAATGGCTGAAGATCCACCAGCTCATAGGACAGTACGCAATGTGGCAATTGATAACTCTCAACTTACACGTCTAATTAAGTGTAAGACGATTGTCATCAATATATTTATCAAACTTTGGAGTCGGGGTCGAATCCATAAGGAACAATGTGAGTGGTGATCAAATTATTTCAAAGTAATATATACAAGTTAAATTCAAATAAATGGTACAAAAAGATAAAATGGGGGAGATAGGTTTCTACACTAATGTTTTTTTTGGGGCTTTTATAGTATAAATTCAAGGCTATGAATAATTAGAGTTTTAACAATTACACACGGATCTTGGGATTATGCATTACTAAGGGAGTGACATGTGGGAGGTAGTAATCAACATAAATTTAGTAATTCAAATACGGGTAGGCTTGGTTATAGAAATTAATGCTAGTCTTTCGAACAAACACCAAACTTTCACCCATTAATTCTTTCGAATACCTAATAGGTATGTTTAACAATTTGTAACCACAACCTCAATCTAGGCATCCCTATTTCTAGAATGATTCCTATGGTATAGTCAACCTCGCATTCACCCTTATGTCTAAGATAGTGGAAATTTGGTGAACTACACACATAATTGTCTATCATTGCTTTGGTTTCCACATCCCTCTTTCGAGGATGATATGGATTCCTAAAGTTCACCCAAAACCTTTCTTTCAAAGATGGACTTGATCTTTCTAGATCTAGGATCTTTCACTCATCAAACCCATGTGGGTATTTAGGGATTTCACCCATTAAATCCCAACCAAAATAGCATAGCAATGATAAAACCCATAAACATGAAATTCTAAATAGATGCTAACATTAACAACCTACACACACTTAAACCCATATATACACATAACCCCAAGAGGGAGATTTAGCTATACATAAGATAAATAAGCATAGATATACCTATAATCTTCATTTAAATGAATTTTTGAAGATTTAAGTGAATGATACTTCACATTTGGATTTCCCACAATATCAACAATGGTAGTGAGAAAATCTTCCACTTAGAAAGTCTCCAATATATTCTTCACGCAAAATTTATACAATATTTTCTTCTCCAAAAATGGAGGATATAAAGTCTAGAGCTAAAACCTACAAAAATTAGGGAAAATGGAATGTGATCTATCAAGCTAGGGTTTGAGTCTTTTTGTCAAATTGGGATTAGAACATGTAATTATAGTTTTACCCTTGGGCAGAATACTTCCACTGGCCACGATCGCACTACTTACCTGCGACTATGGCTACTGCGACTACTATTGCAGTGACCGCGGCTGCCGTGACTACAACAGACTCATGCAACCGTAGTTGACTAACAGTCTTTGACCACTATGACCGCGGTCAGCAAACTGCAACCGCGGTACCTGAGGTGCTTCAGTTGCAAGTTTTTGGCTGTACTTTTTCTTTGCTTTTTTTATCATTTTAAGCTCCAGTCCATATCTTCCTATCTTTTCACCTGCAGAGAGTGGATATTAGTGCATTTACTCATGAATATGCCTCCTTTATTCATTCAAAATAAGGTAATGTGCACGAATGTTGAGTGAGATTAAGTTGTAAAATCACCACTCATCAACACCCCCAACTTAAAGCCTTTGCTTGTCCTCAAGTAGAACTACCTTTTACAATGAAACACAATTCTTTATGCCTAAAATTTATGCCCCAAAGGCCATAATGACTTCAACTTTAGTCGCAACCACTAGTAGCTCATTGCACATGTGCTAGGCTAATTTCACTACACCCCTTAGATAAGATGTAATATCCAAGGATGCACAAGACTTTAAAGAGCATCCAAGCAACAAAAATTAACACTTTAGAAGTGACTCCCTTTTAACCACAACTAAGCTATACTCCACTTGCCTTATTTCTCGGGTGGTGACAAAATCATCCACCTCAACTTGTTCACATGCCAACCTCATAAGAAAGAGAATTCCACACACCAAACTATCAAATATGCAATAAGGAATTTTAAGTGCCAAGACTCTCTCACTCTCAAAAGAAATCTCTATGTAACAGGTGTCATACCATAGGTTTGCCCCTACTTTCAATCGCCACTATGATGAATGCACTTAGTTGGAGATCTCAAAAGACTTTCTAAGCTTGTAATGTAGGTTCAGTTTAGGGTAGTATATCATTCGGGAGCAATATGTCCACACCTTTTCTTGAACATCTACATCACACTTTTCAATGCTCCTTTTTTTTCTCTCATTTCATATGCCTACTTTTTGGTGCCATTGTTCACCCATTTTCTTATATTTTTTTTTCTTGCAATTTTTATACAATTCTTTCCTTTGTTGAACTAGTGCTTTTTCTAGTCATTTGTTTTCAATGCTTAAGCACTTAGGCATTTCACTAACAAATTTTTGGCCCCATACTTACTTCCATCAATCTTTCCACCCCAAACTTAGGCTAAGAAAGAAATAAAAAGAATGGTTCACGACTTGTAATATGTTTGCCTAAGAAAGGTCCAAAGGCTCAAAATGGGTAACTAGTGAGTTCATTTATGCATGGGGTAGGATTTTAAGGTTAGAGTGGGTTTCCACAATCACAAGGATGGCATAAGAACATGTCTTCAACCAACTACAATCAAAATTAGCTTTGAAAGACTAACAGTGCAGGTTCTAGATAACACAAGTATACAAGAGATGAATACTAATAGTTCACCACACATTGCATGCAAATTTTTCCAAGGAAGCTCAATTGTCACTCCTGTGAGAGACAAAATTGGAGTATCTATCATTATTTACATGTCTAAAACTTGTGGAGTCATAAAAAGAGAAAACGTTTTGTTACAACATTGCTAACGTTCATGCCCTCGATTTTTGAAAAATTTTGGACGGAGGGGGTTGTTCATTTTACATTAGCACCATACACAATTTGTTAAATGATGGCCACAACCAAATCCTTAGCCTCACATTTTGGCTCAAAATGGGCAAACCACTCATATGGCTACTCAACCTTCGCAAATGGTGTATAACGTGATCCCAAATAAATAATGCCATGGGTACTCAGAATTCCCCTGCATCCATGAGACTTATGCTACGGGTACTCAGAATTCCCCTGTATCTATGTCTCAAAACCCAAATACAATGCTTTCCCTTTAAGAATATCATCACTCAATCTACATTGAGAAAAGCTCGCCCACACCATTATTAAGAAAAATGGAAAACCAAATATGAAAATAAACAACTCACCAAATTTCCATGCTTCACATATACTAAGTTCAAGTATTTCAAACTAATGAGTACACACAAGAGTAGGGCTACACCCCCAACTAAAGAGACTTATAGTAACCTTACTACATAACACAAAAGCATAAATAGGGTAAAAGGGCTCCCTGAAACTGCACTGATAATCACGTGGAAGGTTGGACACACAGGCGTGATTGAGGACTAATAGGTGTGATTGCGTTACCACAATCGCGGCCCGTACCCCGCGATCGCGATAACTGAGGCCATCCACTCCTCTATTTTGCCCTATTTTTCTGCATGGTTACCACACATCTAAACTTGGTTTTCCCCTATTTTTGGCTTCCAACCTATACAAAGAACCTAAAAACATAAAAATTATGTGAATTATTCCAAAAACATATAAATAAAAATATGGAAATGACGGGTTGCCTCCCATCAAATATCTTATTTTTCATCGCGACACGACGCCTTTTATAATACTTATTTGTGCTTCCAGTTGGAGGATTTGAACCTTTTTCCCCAACTTTTGATTATTCCATCTTCGAGGCTCTGTGGGCAAAAGCAAGGGCATGCCGATGCATGTTCTATCACGCCACTTCGAAGACTTGAACTGTTTGCCCAATTTTTCATTAAACTTTTCTATGAGATCGCTGGGTAACAGTGAGAGCATTAGAAGGCCACTACTTGGACATCGGTCTTTAAGATTCTTGGCCTTCAAAATTGGGGATTTAGCATGCCTATTTAGAGGGTCAAACTGCAAAATATAAGGAACTTACTCCTTCTCTCTAATATTCATCACTTGCTTGGATGGATTCACTTTCGTCAAATCCACCAAGCATAGTGTTGAAATGTGGATAGAATGAGACCTTTCTCTTAATTTTGAAGTAGCATTCTGTTGGTCATCTTCACCACGAAATGGGATAGATTCTTAATAAGAGATTTTCCTTGATTCTTCTTGAGACTTTAGCACCTTTCTTTTATTTTGGCTTCTTCTTCCTCATTTGATTTGGTAGATTGGGAAGTCACCGAGGAGTATTACCTACCAAGCTCATCATCATAACTTGGTTTCTTTTATTGATAAACCTCCTCTTGAGGAATGGGCATGGTTGTGTTGTTTGCAAGCATTATGTCCTTTCCCAATTCTTTTACCTTGACATTTTCCCTTTTAACCACCCCATAGGATTGATGCAAGTCTTGTGTATTTTCCTTGGTTGTAGTTACTTAATCCAAAATGGTTTAAAGCATTGCTTCAATACCAGTGGTTCCCATTTGTTTCTTCTCTTTTTTCTCTTCATAAGACCTATCAATCTCATAAGAAGAACTAGAAATTCAGTTAGTATAATGAAGGGAGGGGATATTTAGACAATTACTCTAATGTCCATCTCGACCACTACATAAATAACAGGTATACTCCCTATAGGATCGAGATGGTGAATCCATCTCTCTCCAGGGAGCATTGTCACAATCTATCATGAAGTGTGGTACGTCATAATATGGACATGGATCGTAAAGATAGGACCTCCAACTACCAACATCATATTTGTCGGAAGATGCCATAGAGAAAGGTAAAATAAAATAAAAAGCTACCTACAAAATAAACAAAAAAAATAACAAACAAAAATTTACAAGTTTAAATTTAAGCAAGTAAGCTAAAATTTCAAACAAACTTAATAAGCCAAATTTTTCCCCGACAATGGCGCCATTTTTGATAACGCTCAACTTGACCGTCAAATTAAGTGCAAGGCGATAGTAGTCAATATATTTACCCAATTTTGGAGTCGGGGTTGAATCTATGAGGAACAATGTGACTGACGATCAAATTAATTCGGAATGATAGATACAAGTTAAATTCAAATAAATGGTACAAAATGATAAAATGGGGGAGATAGGTTTCTACACTAATGTTTCTTTTTGGTTTTTTCTAATATAAATTCGGGGCTATGAATAATTAGAGTTTTAACAATCATGCACAAATCTCAGGATTATGCATTACTAAGGGAGTGACATGTGGGAGGTAGTAATCAACATAAATTTAGTAATTCAAATATGGGTAGGCTTGGTTATAGATTTTGATGCTAGTCTTTCGACAAAACACCAAACGTTCCCCCATTGATTCTTTTGAATACTTAATATGTGCGTTCAACAATTTGTAACCATAACCTCAATCTAGGCATAACTATTTCTAGGATGATACCCATGGTATAGTCAACCTTACATTCAATCTTATGTCTAAGATAGTGAAAATTTAGCAAACTACACACATAACTGTCTATCATTGCTTTGATTTCCACATCCCTCTTTTGAGGATGATATGGATTCAAAGTTTACCCAAAACCCTTCTTTTGAAGATGGCCTTGAACTTTATAGAGCTTGGAGATTTCACTCATCAAACCCATATGGATATTTGGGACTTTCACCCATCAAATCCCAACAAAAATAGCATAGCAATGATAAAACCCATAAATATGAACTACCAAATAGATGCTAACAATAAAAACCCACACTCACTTAAACATGTATTCACACATAACTCCAAGAGGGAGATTTAGCTACACATAAGATAAATAAGCATAGATATACCCATAATCTCCATTTAAATGAATTGTTGAAAATTTAAGTGCATGTTACTTCAAACTTGGTTCTCCCACAATATCAACAACGGTAGTGAGCAAATCTTCCACTTAGAAAGTCTCCAATGTATTATTCACCCAAAATTTATACAATATTTTCTTCTCTAAAAAAGGAGGCTATGAAGTATAGAGCTAAAGCCACAAAAAATTGGGGAAGATGGAATATGCTCCATGAAGCTAGGGTTTGTCAAATTGGGATTAACACGTGAAATTATAGTTTTTCCCTTGTGCTAAATACCTCTGCTGAGAACACGATCACACTACTTAGCCGCGACCAGGATAGACTCATGCGACCACAGTTGACTGACTATCTTTGACCACTGCAACCGCGGCTAGCAGACCACGATCGCGGTACCTGAGGCATTTCAGTTTTAGGTCTCCGGCTGCACTTTTCCTTTGCTCTTTTGATCATTTTAAGCTCCAATCCATATTTTTCTATCTTTTCAACTCTGTACCTGCAAAGAGTGGATATTAGTGCATTTACTCCTGAATATGTCTCATTTATCGATTCAAAACAAGATAATGTGCAGAAATGTTGAGTCAAATTGAGTGGTAAAATTGCCACTCATCAGTAATCCCACTCGCAACCATATTTAACCTCCTCCATCCGCAGACCGAAACTTTGAGGTGGATTTGAGCTCAAATAAAACATGGTACAACTACTGCACAATAGTGGGCAATTCACAGGCTTTTCACATGAGGATACACAAGTCCATTTATAGAATTTCTTAGAGATTAGTGACACCTTCATCCCCACCGGTAACATGACCCGAACTAAGGCCTTGTCGTAATGGGCAATCCTAAGCCTAACTAGGATCGGGAATCGCCCCCGTTACCCAACACAACTACCAAACGCATACATTGAGCCAGCTGAATCCGAACGTATAACAAGATAGAGATCCAACCATGTGATGATTCTGGGATAAGTCTATAACCAAGAAGAACCCAATCAAGTCCAACCACCCAATAATTAACTAAACCAATACGGAAACCAATAACCAAAAATAATTGTGATAGTCCAATGTATGTGTGTATATATATATATATATATATATAACATAAACCAGACATACCATAACCAAGTCCATAGTTGTCCATACAAAGCCTCTAGACCAAGAAGAAAGTACCTAGTCGGGACTTGCCCCCAACAATAGCAAAAAATCATAGTCTTTGAAAGAAAAGAGACATGAAAAATTAAACCATGAAATGAAATTGATGCCTTCCGAACTTTGGAAGCTCTCCACTTCAGTCCAACATCGACTGTCCCTTAATTCGATCACTAAGCAGGAGAAGTAAAATGGTTGGTTCCTCCATAGCGTGAGCATACAACCACCAATAGATGGGTTAGTGGGTGAACACTACCATGCACTTAGGATAAGGATAACATAATTCTATTTTTAAAAACCAAGTAAAACCATCCATAATGTATACAACCATACATATATATATATATATAACTATGCTGGACAAGGGAACGGGGTTTAGCATATCTTTAAAGCCTCTACCTGGGCTATGTAGTTTTGCCGTCCTAAATCACCCGCGGGTTATATGGGTTCAACTCCCCTGATGAAAGGGCCCAAGTGCATGTAGCCACATGACTAGGGAAATATCCAATGGGATAACTAGTACAACCCTAAAATAAAGTGTTTCATTATGCACACGATCACAAAGACTAACCTCTTATCGACAAATATGAGTTTCCAGTTTTTGTCTCCCTGGGACCTCCACTTTTCTCGGCTTAGCAACACCTCCCACAATTATTGCCCAATTAAAACCAATTTCCAAATGACCGAACCATTATCCATTTATTAACCAAGGCCATTGATATTTGTATCGTCATACCAACCCTTACTTGCAAGTATCATCCATAGTCAACCATTTATAGGTTTAAGGGGACTTTCAAGTGCCTTTCCATTTACATTATTAAACCACTTAGGAGACTTCCATGTTCCCCACAAGCATTACCAATTAGCCTTTTACCATTCCAAGCCATTTAAACTATGTATAATTCCTTTACCAAGTTTAAAACATGCACCAGTTCCATTAAAATAATCAATGCAATAAACATATCATTATAAGAATTTTGGAAAACACATTAGGGGAATAATATGACCAAAACCAATTCCAATTACCAATAAACCCTTCCCATTCAATCCAATTATCCAAAATAACTATTAATGCATATAAAAGCATAATTAAAACCATAGGAAACCATAACCAACCATTTAGCATCAAAGCCCCCAAATCATATTTAAAATCCAAGATTATGTAATAGTAAAACCATGAAAACATTCATATAAACCATGCCTTTAAGTAAAATTAACAATGAGGAAAGATAACATGCCTTATACAATAAAATTCACAAAAGAAATCTCGACCTTTGTGTCCTTTGAAGAAAACATAAAGAAACCCTAGCCTCTAATCTTCAAGAGTGAGTTTGAGAGAGTAATTAAAGTGTTTTAATCCTTTAACAAGTGTTATAGAAGGCCACCAAAGGTTATATAACGTGAGGAAATAAAGGTTTACGGGTAGGAAATGTCCAAACTACCTTTGTCTTAAAATTTAAAACTATTCATGTCCAAGGGTATGACTCTCCCTTACCACCCTTATCCTAGGTATGAGTGGTACCCAAACTCGTACCCAAACCTTACTATGACCTTACCTACTAGTTTTTATACGACTCCACCTTACTAACTCGTACCTAAGGGTATGAGTGATACCCCTAATCATGCCCTACACTATTCGTATGCTCTTATATGACTCATACCATAGTGAGTCATATATTGGGTAGTAGCTATACGAAACACACTACCTAACGTAAGATTGAACCTGCAAGATACCTCATGAGTCATATTTAAGGGTATGATTGGTACCCTTGAGTTGTACCGAGTCAAAATGGTCCAAAACTTGAGAAATTTTGCTAGGGTCCAAATCCTAGGGTGTTTCAATCTCCCCCACTAGGATCATTCATCCTCAAATATAGGTAAAGGTAAGAAGAACAAGCACGAGGTAATATGTTAACACACATCAAAATTTTATCCAACCAAAATAGAGGACAAAAACACCAAGCAAGATGATAAGATCATCACATATCCCTAGCATGATTTACACCCCAACACTTTCATTCTGACCTCTAACTAAGTTAGAAAACAAATATACGAGAGGAACCATTCCTCACTATTAACCACATTAGAAATAAAAAGACGTGTTGAAGAGCACAAACTTTATGCATGAATTTTTGAAACCAACAACCAACACAGACACTTAGACTCCATGTCCTCTTCCGCATCCAAAATGACTTTCTCGGATCTTTTGTTCCACCATGTAACCTTTACCAAAGCCATACCTTATTTGTTCGCAACTAACAAACTTACCAATCCAAGATCCTCATTGATACCTTCATAAAAGAACAAGGAACTCGAGATACCAATACCATCCAAAGGAACCAACCAACCAAGGACCATCTGCACCTCACCCTAACACAACATAACATATAGATTACCGAATGAATAGACTAATGCCAAAGGGAAAGTCCAATTCGATTAAATAATTACCAAGACACACCACCATGAAAGCTTGAGTCTATATATACACCACCGATTCTATGTTCAAGCCTATCCAAAGCAAAAGAGGAGTTAACTTAGGCCATCAGGTTCTATCCTTACCTCTACCTCAAAATAGTAATCCACTTTCATCACCATTATAACATGGGAATCATGAGTAAAAGACATGGACAAACCATATCCAACCACTATAACTGAAACCCCTGACCATATCTCAAGTACCCAACACAACTATTGGTATATCTACCAATCACAATATTCAAACCTAAAATTGTATGCCGCAGTATAATCTATCCATAAAAAGATCTAGTACCCTTTAATATTTCATAAAGGATTTTCACTATCTATTCCTCTTATAACCATTTCCCATGACAACAACCTTACCTTACCTTCCAAAACCTTAACTATTAGTAGTCATCCTAGACTCTCCCCACTTAGGAACTTCTACATTCCCCATTTCAACATATCACCATACATCACAAACCACTTACCATTCTAGCACAAGAAGAATCATATCAGAAACCAAAGTAAAAGAGTTATCCATACCTCCCAAAGAAAAATAGAGACCCCCAAAAATAAGACAAGGAACTCATAACAACCACCTAGACCATAATAGGAAAAATCATCCTGACCAAACCATACCATGAAAAGATTCCTTAGATTAGACATCGAAATGAACACAACCACCTAAACTGCAAGTGACTTAACATAAGGTCAAGACTTATACCCAGGGGATAAGAAAAATGCAAGATGTAAACCTTAGGCATAAGCGCTAAATGAATACATGCAATACTAGTAGAGTATTCTCTTAATTGAAAGAGAAGAGTATCACTAAAATATGCCACCCTACCTTTCCTTAAAGTCCAATGCTAACAGAGAATTGTAGATTAACCACCAACCTCTATCCTATTACACCAACAAACATAATTTTCACTCTAATGGGTATCACCAAAGACATACACAAGGGACGTTTGGTTCTCCCATACCTAAAACCTCATTCATCTCAATGCTACCTAGAGGCCAACATACACATGAAAAAACCATTAGACTAAATTGACTCCATGGTTTCCAATTTAAATTAAAATCATTTATACCATAACCATGGCTACCAAGGCCTTTCAAAAATCTTTTGAATACAACAAAAACCTAATCCATGTTTCCTTAATAGTTTATGCAATGCAAAGGTTTAATAATAGTCAAATCATATGAAAAAATAATATCCAATGGCAATTTCACAAATATTTTGAGGGTATAAAATTTCCAAAACCCAAATCAAGTAAATGGGGAATCCAGAGTACCCCAAAATCCATTTAACATTCCCATGCATCCCATAATGTTAGTTCATAAACATTTGTAAAGCATGAATAATGCATCATAATCTACGAAAAATCAATTAAATGAGTAATCATATCAAAACCCTCAATTATGCCAAAAATACATATTCAAAACCATGAATTCATTAAATAATTTCATGCCAATAATAAAATACAAGTATAGGGACAAGAATACATGCAACCTCCATAATCTAACCTGTCGAATGACTGGATCCCTAGTCCCTCCATTCAACTTGAACTTCCATCTATGTGGTATAAATCTCCCACTATTGTATTCCTCTAGCCATCAACCTTATCCAACTTACCATTTTACCTCCACAATGTCTGCATTGCTATCCCAAGCTAACATACTTCCTTTACCAAGATCAAGCTTTTAGATTCAAGCCTAGGATCTACAAACCACCATGTACTACTACCAAAGTACCCTATATAAAAGGGAATATACATATAAGGTCCACCTCACAAGGTGGACACTCCAAATCCCTTATTCACCCACTAATAACCTATTCATTCCCAAGAGAAACTATCCCCCTTATGCATGCAAGAATAAACATTCCAAAGAGAATCATCAAGACTGACGAATCCTTTATCTAAGAGATCCCTTAATTTATACTTAAGATCTTCTAACCCAACCAGAACCATTCTATAAAGAAAGAATAGAAATTGGACAAATATCCGAAATAAGACCGATCCAAAACCAACCTCCCTATTAGAAAGATACCATGAGGGTCATCAGAAAGTACCCAAGGAAATTTATCCACCACCGAAACCAAAAAAAGAAAGACCCTCCGGGTTAGAGTCTTTAACCCATACCAAATAATAAAGACATCGATTAGAGATCAACCTTCGAGTTCTATGATATAATATAACCTTTCCTTTATTATCTAGGGAACAAAACCACTATCCCACTCCAAAATTTGCTTACTAGGGAGCTTAAAAAGTCTGACAATCTAATTAATAAAAAGAGTGAGTGCAACCAATCCATCCCCTAAATTTTATTAAAATCCATCATATTCAAGTCAAATAAATCCAATGTGAGTCTTTTATTACCAACAGATGCCATACACCCCTATAGACACTTTTGGTAACTGAAGAGTCACCTGCTGGGTAGAACCAAGAGAAGAAAAGAGTCTAAAAAAACCCTGGGACTATATCTAAAATACACAACCATAAATGGGGCCACAAAAGATAAAGGACCCCGAATCAAGTAAACTATACACACCATAAAGAAAGGAGTTTCTTTATATACAAGTATCAACATCGAAAGATACCTTGGACTCCCAAGGAATATTAAGAATATTGAGATAATCCTGGCCACTATCAGAGCCAAAGGTAGTAGCTAATACTCTATTGGCCCAAGAGAAAACCCTTATAGGATATCTCCGTTAGATGAAACCTAACTGACCACAACCAACATACTAATTCCTTCCTCTCTCATAACAACCACGGTGCAACCAACCATAAAATATATAAAGAAAATAGGATGATAAGGATTGGGCTCTACTAGAAAACCAAAAGTTGCAACCCTTGACCGAGTTTGTGCCGCATGAGTTAGACTAAATCCATCCATATTATTTTTGAGTAAAATAGGTAAGGTTCCACAACTTTAGATTATTGAGAAGACATAATCCGAAGAGTAAACAAAGAAAGATTCAGAGAAGAGTTCAAGACCTTAGACTCCAGAGCTCAAAAGTAGAATAACCAAGAAAGTGAAACATCCTAAATGTCTCATAGCCTTCTAATTATAAGTATAGTACACGACATACCCATAAGTAAGAATATACTCTAAACGGTTTTGTGGACACCATATGACACCAAAACCTAAAGCTCTAATACCAACTTGACATGACCTAAACTAGGGCCTTGTCGTAATTGGCAATCCTAAGCCCAACCATGACATGAAACTGCCCCCATTACTCGACCAAACCACCAAATTCATACCTTCAACCAACTGAAGTCCTAACATATAACAAGAGAGTGTATCTAACCATGTGGTCACTTTGGGATAAGTCTATAATCGAGACCAACCCAATGAAGCCTAATCACCTAATAATCAACTAAACCAATGCGGAAATAATTAAGCAAAACAAATTATAATAATCCAACGTATGTATATTTATAGCATAAACCATCCATACTATACCCAAGTCCACAGTTATCCATACAAATCCTCTAGACTAACTAAAGAGTACCTAGTTGGGACATAACCCCGACTATAGCTAAAAACCATAGTCTATGAAAGATAAGAGACATGAAAAAAATAAACCATGACATAAAATAGATGCTTTCCAAACTATGAAAGCTCACCTCTTCAATCCAACATCGACTGTCCCTGAATTTAATCACTAAGATAGAGAAGTAAAATAGATGGTTCCTACATAACTTGGGTATACAGCCGCCAGTAGATATATAGTGGGTGAACACTAGCATACATTTAGTATACAGATAACATAATGTCATTTTTAAAATCAAGTAAAACCATCCATAATGCATACAACCATACACATATATAACTATACCGAGAAAAGGAACCGGGTTTAGCATGCCTTTAAAACCTTTACCTGGGTTATGTAGCTTTGCCGTCTTAAACCACCCACGGGCTATATGGGTTCAGTTTCCCATGATGAAAAGGTCCCAGAATGTGTAGACGCACGACTAGGGAAATATTTTATAGGATTACTAGTACATCCCCAAAATAAGGTGTGATATCATGTACAGTATCACCAAAACCAACCTCATATCAGCAAAAATATGTTTCTAGTTTTGTCCCCTTGCTTAGCTATACTTCCCGCCATTATTGTACAATTAAAACCAATTTCTAAATAACCAAATCATTATCCATTTATTAACCAAGGCCATTGATATTGATATCATCATACCAACCCTTATCATCTATTGCCAACCATTTATAGGTTTAAGTGGACTTTTAAGTGACTTTTGATTCACCATATTAGACCACTTGAGAGACTTCCATATTCCCCAGAAGCATAACCAATTAGCCTTTTACCATTCCAAGACATTTAAACTGTGCATAATTTCTTTACCAAGTTTAAAACATATAAGAGTTCCATTAAAAGAAATCAGTGCAATGAACATATCTTTATAAGCATTTTGTCAAGCACATTGGGGGTATAGTATGACCAAAACCAGTTCTAATTTCCAATAAACCATTCCCATTCAAACCAACTATCCAAAACCACCATTAATGCATATGAAAGCATAATTAAAATCGTGGGAAATCATAACCAACTATTTAACATTAAGACCTCTTAATCATATTTGAAAGCCAAAATCATGTAATAGTAAACAATGAAAACATTCATATAAAACATGCCTTTAAGTAAAATTAATAACGAGGGAATAAAACATACCTTATAAAAGAAAATTCATGAAAGAAATCTCGACCTTTGAAAACTTTGAAGAACACATGAAAAAACCCTAGCCTCCAATCTTCAAGAGTGAGTTTGAGAGATTAATTAAAGTTTTTTAATCCTTTAACAAGTGTTATGGAAAGCCACCAAAGGTTATATAACGTGAGGAAATAAGGGTTTAGGACTAGGAAATATCCAACTACCCTTGTCTTAAAATTTAAAATAAGTCACGTCTAGAGGTACGACTCCCCCTTACCACCTATATCCTAGGGTACGAGTGGTACACCAACTCATACCCAAACCTTTCCATGACCTTACCTACTAGTTTCTATATGACTCCACCTTTCTAAATTGTACCTAAGGGTATGAGTGATACCCCCAATCATATGCACCAGTCATTCCTAGGGAAAACTCCACAAGACTAACACAATTATGCATAATACAATTTTCCATACACCACTAATATAATTTTATGTAACTCATACTTTAGTGAGTCATATCTTGGGAAGTAGCTACACAAAATACAATTTTTAACATACTATTAAACCCTCAACCCACCTCGCAAGTCATATTTAAGGGTATGATTTATACCCTTGAGTAATACCAACTCAAAAAGGTCCAAACATGAGAAATTTTGCAAGGATCCAAAACCTTGGGTGTTTCAACCAGAGTATCCACAGCCTATATGTGGATCATGTTCTTTCTTTTTTCATTTTCTAGGGAAGAAAAGAAATAGTTAAAGGCAGAACCTTCAAACTCTATCAGTACATGGGATGATCTGGCAAAGAAATTCCTTATTTGATTTTTCCATCGAGCAAGACTATAAGGATATGAAGCGAGATTCTAAGTTTTAAGCAAAAGTTGTATAAGAACTTATATAATGCTTAGGAGAGGTTCAGATCTCTTCTCAGGGACTTCCCAATCTCTAGCAGACCAATGAGGTATTAGCTCACACTTTTGTTGAAGATCTTGACCATAACGCAAAGATTTTATTAGATTCAGTTATAGGTGCAAGCTTTGGAAAAAATGTATAACAATATTTATACTCTCATGAATTGAATTACATTAGGTAATCAAGATTTACATGGTGATACCTCTAGAAGTACAGTGAAAAAGATTACTGGTATGATTAAGGTTGATAGTGTCACAATATTTTCCATCTAATTGTCATCCTTGAAAAAGCAGATGATGACCTCATGGTGTAAGATTCATGGTGTTAGTGGCCACTTTACAGACTTATGTAGAGCATATTTGGAGTCAATAAATTTTATGGGAAATGCACAAAAGGGAAACTATGGGAATGGCTGTAATCATAAGTGGTAAAGTCAATACAACTATTCGTAGGAAAATAATTAGGTGCAGACTTAGCAATTTCAATAACAGGAAAACATGCAGGCTAGTAATATCAAAGAAACATTCAAAAAGATTATGTCCTATCAATAAAAAATGGTTATATAAATAAAAAATTAGTAACATGCCCAAAAAATTTTAAAGACACAGTTGGGGCAGCTAGCTCTATTGCAAAGTACCAAACCTCAAGGTGAGTTACCTAGTTATACAAAAAATCCAAAGTAGGTTATAGAACTTACTTTAAAGAGTGGTAAGGATCTCATTGATAGAGATCCTAAGAGAAACAAGAAAGGTATATGCAGAGTTAGTCCCAAAGAAGGTAAAGGAGACACAACTCCCAGCCAAAAATGCTACAAATTTAGGGAAGATGGAGTACACAAAAATTGAGAAAGCTGAATGGGTTCAAGAAAGACCACCACCACTATTCCCTCAAAGTCTTAAAAACTCTAAGTAAGATGCATGTTGTAAGAAGTTCTTTGACACATTCAAAGAATGTCACATTAACCTTTCATTGTTAGATATTTTATAGGGTATGCCTAAGTATGCCAAGTACTCAAAGGATGAGGTGACCAATAAGACAAAGCTTAGTGATATTGAGATAGTGGCACTTACTGAGAAGTGTAGTTCAGTTGTAATAAGGAATATGCCAAAGAAGTTGAAGGACCCAAGGAGTTTTATCCTCCCTATAAAAATTGGTGATAATCATCTGGTCTATGCATTGAGTGACTTAGGGAAAAGTATAAACTTGATTCCTCTATCTGTTTTTAATACTTTTGGTTTAGGAAAGTCAAGGCCATTCTCTGTGGTGCTCCAAATGGAAGGTAGAATGAGAGTGCATCCCAAAGGAATCATTGAAGACATCCTCATTAAGGTTTGAAAGTTTATTTTTCTGTTGATTTTATTATTATTGATTATAATGCAGATGATAGGGTATCGATTATATTGGGACGTCCATTCTCAATGGTGGTAGAAGAACTAATTGATGTTAAAAAGGACACTCTTAAAATGAGACTAGATTATAAAGAGGCGGTCTTTAATGTATGTAAACCACTCAATCCAGCTTTGCATTAGAAGGATTTGTGTATGATTATGTTGATAGAAGTAGATGAGTTTAGGGTGGTGGAGTATGCACCAAAAAAAACTCTTCGGACCATCTCAAAGAGTTTCCCAAGCCACCATTTAAGCCCGTAGCTATAAAGCTGAAAGAGGACCCTAAAAAGGCTATCATTAAAAAAATGCTTACCTTAAGAGGATACACTCAAGAGGTCAAAAAAGAGTGAGAATATATCCTTCGAGTAGAAGAGAGATGATAAAGGAATATGGTTAAACATAGTGATACGGGTTGTGCCATTACACTAAATCAGGTGCTGCTTGGGAGAAAATCCAAGTTAAGGTAGATATTTGATTTTTCATATTTTAAGTTTTATTTGATATTCATGTTGTTTTTGTTTTGAGTCACAAGTTGATGTAAAGTTCGAGTATAAAAAATCTTAGCTATGAAGCATGGCAAATACTAGGTGTGGGGTCTACCAAACCTCATTGATTATAAAGATGTTTCTAGCTAGGCCTAGAGGCCTTAGGGATTATTTTTATCATTGCTTATAAATTATACTTTGGGTCAAAGTGTGCTTTAAGTGTAGGGTGGGGAATATTCCCATTGTTTAGGGTGAAGTGTTGGTATGGGATTTGAATTCTTAGTTCTTTTCTAGGTTTTGGCTAATTTTTTTAAAAACTTACAAAAAGATTTTTTTCTTTGGTTGTTTTTAGTTTTAATTGTTGATGATAGTATAGTAGTGTCACACTTTACCCAACCCTTGAATTTTATTTTTGGTTCTTTCCAAGGGGACCCTCTTGAACGCAATATTTTTTTTATTTTTAAGAGCATATTTTAAATTTTTTGTATTAGGAATAAGTGGGATGTTCTTGATATGTGCTATGTGTCATGATACCGGTGGTTTTGATTGTAAAAAGCATATTGATTATGTTGAATGACTACTTTTGAGACACCTAGGCTCATGTTTATAACCCTTGTGCGATGTTGGTTAATGTGAATTTGTGTTATTTCTTGGTTTAGAGTCTATAATGATCCTACTTGATTTGTCCATGTATCATGTGAGAGTGAGGTCTCTTGTAATATTCCTTGTTACATATTAATGTCTATAACTTATCGTGTGGGTGTTCAAAGTGAAATAAAGAGTGTTGAGTTTAGGAGATAATATAGGAATTTATTTGATAACCATGTTTCATACCCTCTTTTTTCTACCCTTGTGCATTATCTTAGTTAGCCCTGTTATTCCTTTACCTTAATCTTTGGAAGCCTTATCTATAACCTATTACCATTTCTTTAATTGACCTAAATTTGATCCATATCTCCTAAGAACTTTAGTTGAAAAACTAATTGTGTTAAGGAGTCCAATATTTAAGAAGGAAAGAGGTACAAGTAAAGCCCCAAAGTAGTATCTAGTGGTGTTGGAAAAGTTGATATGTTGTGGTTAAGGGTGATGTAATGAAAAGAAAGAAAATTTCAAAAAATTTGGATCATATGTTAATAGAAAATACTCTCTTTTTAATATATGTGAACTAGCTTAAAGAGTTGGGGAAAAACAAAAGAGATGTGTGAAGGTAGAAGTGATGCAAGTTTGATTGTTTTGAGAAGATTCTAATGTATAATGTGATGTATTAAAGCGCTTCGTGAAGATAGTCACTAGTATTGGCCATAATTGTTCTTACCCGTCTCTTACCTATGTTACAACCCGTAAAGTCCTATTGTATCTTAAACTTTGATATTCTTATATTAGTGGAGTACTATACTAAGGGAAACTTATGATTCATCTTGTGTTACAAGTGAATTCTTTGTGAGAGTAACAGAGATATAATTCTTCTACCCATTCTTGTGATAAGTTGCATCTCTGTAAGTGAATACGATTAACTCTCTTATGGTGAGGGTGCATACTTGATGAGAGTTAGGCAACTTATATGATCTTATTAGTTGGTACTATGCATGAATTTTCTAACTTAGTCAAGTCAATTCATGATATTAGGCTGTTTTGAAGTAGTGTTCATAAGTTTTCAATAGTATATGACATGCTTAATGTGGAACTTGCTATCTGCGTAGTCATTGTAGTGCTATATTGGGTATCTCACTTGTAGGAGTAATTTTGGAGTCTTTCTTAGATGATGCTTAACTTAAAGAGCTGTTTGAGGATGAACAAGGTTTTATGTGTGGAGTGATGATCTTAGGTGGATTTATGCACTTATGTGTCCTTATCTAGCATTATTTAACCTAGTTTTGAGGGCTTGTTATTTGCGTAATGAGTTATATTAATATAATTAATATTATAATTATTGAACAAATTCTTTATAATATTTAAAGAATTTTCAAAATAAGTTTGAACTAAAATGATCACTTAGAGGTTATACGAAAAAACTAGTGTTCTTATCTTGAGCTATGTGTTGTTCTAAATTATGTTGTTGAATTTTATGGTGTTGTAAGCTATAATTCATGGATTTTGTTGATATTTAAAGTTTTTTAGATGTTAAACTCAATTATGTGATGATATAAAATCTGAAATTTTAGAGGAAAAGCACCCACTGAGTGAGAAACTGAAAGCTAAGAGGAATGAGCTAGCATGAACGAAATTTGGATTTTCTAAGCCCTAGAGCATGTCATGACCTCTAGCCTCTGATATTAGGGTGTGGCCTCTGATATAAGGGAGTGCCACACCCTTGGACACAAACCAAAGTTGAAATTCCCAGTGTGCATCCGTGATAAGGGTGTGCCATGCCCCTATCGCGCTAATGTCTTAGCGTGGCAAACCCATGTGTTAAAAAATGGGCCAGTTTGTCCTAGTATAAATAGAGCACTTCCAACTTGTTGTAAACACCTTGGAAAACCTTTGGGGCTTGTAATACTTGAGGAGATTTCTCTCACCTTTTCTTTAGTTTACTTTTGGATTATATACATAAATTTTATTATTGTGATTTGTTGTAATTCTATGAGTTTGTAAAAGCCCTCATCTAGGGTTGAGGCCAAGAAAATAATTATGTAAGATTATAATTGAGTTGGTTTATATTTTTTATAATTATTTGGTGTTCATATATCCTTGTATTTTCTATTCTGCAGATTCTTGACCCTTATAACAAATCAATATTTCTATTGTGAACCCAGAAGGAGGAAATAGATTAGAATGTGGGATATATGGAGTAGGATCTTAAACATTCAAGGGATTGAAGTTAATATTCATGTTTAGGATCAGAATATACCTACTTCATCCTATTTGGTTCATATACGGGATAAAATATAAATGTGTTTAACTTAGTACTCACATCTCCGCTCAAACATGTAGTTGTGAGGCTAAGTTATATAGATGACTAGAGACTCAGAAGACCATAGTCATGATATCAACCCTGTGAATCAAAACCAAGATAATTAACTAAACTAACAAAATTTTATGGCTAAGAAGGATTTCTCATAGTTCCTTGACCTTGGATTCTCCCTATTATGCTCTTTGTTATATCATGTTTTGATAATGAGCAGCTGATTACAAGGGACCAGGTCCCTGGATATTCAAGAGTAAAGTACAACTGGCATTTATCTGCATAGTTTTGTCCTTATGTGTAACAAATTGTGCAGGTGCTTCTTGTTCTATTAAGGACACTTGGTCTAATGGAATTTCAACCCTAATCATCACTCATCTATAAAAAAAAGGATGCTTCTTTATCAAGTAGTTTTTGCATATTCAAAATCAAAGAGCTCAAGAGTGAAAAGGAGGAAAAAAATCAATTTCTACATTGTAAAAGTTCTTATTTTTTTGTGTGCTAAAATAGAAAATGTTCTTGAGTCTAGTATAAGTTTGTAAATGAATTACTTAGTCTATAAAAGTAATGATATTTTCTTGTTTCTTTGATAGTGCTTAGGTAGCATTGCCTAAGTCCAAAACTGGTTAGAGTTAACCAGTTTTGAGAGAATCTTGGTAGAGTTGTCAAGTTGAGATTGTAGTAGAGTTTCAACAAGCTAGAGGAGCGTAGAGTTATGTTCTATGGAGTCTGTAGTCAGGATTTTGATTATAGTGGAGTTTTGGTTGCTTGTAAGGGCAAGATATGGTTTTTCCTCCCTTGAGCAAGGGGTTTTTTACAATACATCTTGTGTTATTTAAATTACCTGCACTGCTTTGTGTTCCTAGTTGATTTACTACTTAATTGCCGGTGATTAACTTTGAGGGTCTGGTCCTTCACTTTGTGGTGCTACCCCTAGGGCTCCAACAATTGGTATCAGAGCCAGAACACTCTAAAAGGTTGACACCTAGAGTGATTTGGTTAGCATAGATGCTCCAACAAACATGAAAGACGGGAAATCTACCACTAGACCATCTATATTTAATGGGAAGTATTATGGGTGGTGGAAAACCAAGATGTTTGACTTTATTATAGTTGAGGATAGTGAACTTATGGACAGAATTCTTGATGGTCCTCATGTTACGGTTAATGAAGCCAAAGAAAGAAAAATAACAAGAATGGTAGTAAAAAGTAGGAGAGAATATAATGATGAAGATAGAAAGAAAATTTAAAAATTACAAGGCCAAGAAACTGCTAGTTTGTGGCATAGGGCCTGATGAATATAATATGATCTCTACTTGTGAAAATGCCAAAGAGATCTCAAATTTCTTAAAGACTGATCATAAAAGAACAATTGACGTGAAGCATTCTAAAGTAGACATGATGACAACTCAGTATATTGCCTTCACTGTGAAAGAAAGAGAAAATATCCAAGAAATGCACACAATATTTACTTCTATCACAAATGCGCTTCGCTTCTTAGGAGAAGTAATTCCATTATACAAGAAAGTAAGGTAAATTCTTAGGGTTCTTTCTATGTCTTTGTAAAGTAAAGTGTATGACATAACTGAAGTAAGAAACCTAAAGACCCTCACCATAGATGAACTGATTGGAAATTTAAAGACTCATGAGCTCAAGAAGCAGAAAGGGCTGGAGAAGAATAAGGTAAAAGGGGAAAAATCCCTAGAATTGAAGAATTCAAAACCTTATTCACCAAAAGAGGACACTTATGTTTCCTATTTGGAAAAAAAGTATTGTCAAAACCATGAGGAAAAGTGGCCAATTCTAAAGAAGAGAAGCAGCAGAAGAAGAGAAAGAAATGTTGAGGTCTGCCACAAATTTGGAAGTCCTGAGCATTTCATTAATGATTGTCGAATACATAAATTGGATTATCAAGAGTATCTTAAGACTGAAGGTGAAAAAGGAAAGAGTAGGGACCAGGTCCCTAAAAATCAAGAAGGAAAATTGTAGTTGCGTATGTAGTAAAGCAAGCTCTGGCAATATATGGAGATTCTTCTGGTGGATTTGATAAAGATGATAGGCCTGGAGATGAGTATATGTTAGATATGGAAAATAATCTAGTTATTTATGATTTCTTATCTTCTTTCATGGAAAACATTGAAAATGAAGAACAAAAGAAGGTAACTCTCTCTAATATTAAGGAAAACCTAGATAGTTACTCAATTAGAAAGATAAAAAGGCTTGCAAGTACGTTAATAGACTTTGTATGTGAACTAAATACTAAGAAGAATTCTTTAGAGGAGAAAGTAGAGAAACAAGATCTTGAGTTGATTGCCTTAACTCTTCAGATATCTGAAATTGAAGAAATGGTCACTAAATTAAAATCTGAAAAACTGCATTGTATGAGTTAACTAAAAAAGGCAAATAATTTAGATAGTAAAGGAAAAAAGGAAGATTCAAGGAATCATATTGAGTTTAAGCAGAAATTGAGGGATTCTCTAAAATGCCATATGCCTGTACGGCAGAAAAATGAAGAGTTAGAGAGGGACTTGTTCCATTTGAGAGAAGAGCTCAACAAGTCTCAGAAATGGACTGCTTCTTCACAAATACTTTCTAATTTGACTAGTCAAGGTGTTCATGATAGTAGAGGCCCGAGCTATAGATTTCTAACCCGTTGGGTCTAAAGGAAAGGCTACTCATGATGTTAGAAGCAAAGGACACACTCTTTTTCACTCACTATGAAAGAGATGGACATTTGAAGAAAAGATATCAGCATTGACTTAAGGCTAAAATAAGGAGTATTGTATATGTTCTATAAGAGAATGCACATACTAATGGATTCAAGTTTCTAAAAAAAGAGAAAGAAGAAATTTCTACCTAGATGGGTCAATAAGGATTTGATCACACCATTGTAATCTTACTGGGAATTCAAGCTCAAGTGGATTCCTAAATCTAACTTTTGATCATGAATCCAAGTATGAGAAAGGGGAATGCAGTCAGGAATGGGTTGTTGATAGTACATGTACTAAGATCTGACTGGATTCTCTCTCTTAAGATACTTTAAGGTGGAAGGGTCTCATTTTGAAAGAGATGATTTCAAGGGACCTGGTTCCAAAGAAATTCATCATTAGAAGAAAATTAAGGTAGTATGAGTGAAGTAAAGTTGGCACCTGGTCCTCAAACCTGTTCTCAAGAGCAAGCTGAGAACGATCTTGACTAAAATACCCGGACCTAGCATTTGAGTCAGTGTCACTCCTCAAAATTTAGTTATGTTAAGGAGACAAGTATCCATGATAAAGTAGGTGCATATTAATCTAACTCAACTCTATACCTGTATAGGTATACACCTACGTAGACAACTTTGAAAGAAATCAGTTGAAGAAAACACAAGTTAAAAATTCACTCAAGAAAGAGCGGGGCCTGGTCCTATCTCTCAGATGAGTACCAAAATAATGTGCATTAAATTTTTTATAAAATTTCTATATAAAAAGGGCCACATGTACAATCCTATATGAACAAACGCTATCAATTCAGTTCAAATATGAAAAGTCACACCGTTGTCATCAAACACATCTGTCTAAGAGGGTATCTCTTAAATGTCAAACGGTCAGCTTTTTAACTATAAATTCAAATCCTCTTATTTAATTCTCCTCTCAATTAGCTCTGAATATTATTTTCTTCCTAATCTAAACTTACCCTTTTCTTTTCCTTTCTCAAAAATTCAAAATAGTTTAAAATTCCATCATCCTCAACCCCCATGAAAGAATTATCCTCTGATCATTCTCACGAGTCACAAAGTGATTTACCCATCATTACTTCTTCTAAAATTCTTGAAACCCCTAGTGAAATCATTCTAGTCAAAACTCTAGGCTCTAGTAAAAATCCTAATGAGTTAGCCATGGAAGTTCACTTAAATAAAGGTTTTGATTCCTTAATTGACCGAGAAATTCCTCAATATGAAGGACCTCTTTCCATAGAAAAACCAAATTCCTCTAATGTTTCTCAAATCCATGTTCCCTATAAAGAATTAAAAGGTACTTAAAATTCAAAAAAACTTACAAGTACCTAGTTCTCCTACCCCCTCAAAGTCAAACCCCATATTTTTCCAACTGGTTGACAAAGAGATCCCTGTAAGGAAGTCTATTTCATTTAGCTTCATAAATTAGGTAGCAAATAGTTTTCTCTTGATTGCATATGATTTCAAGAAAAGTTTAACTTGTGTGGAGGAGCAAATAGTTGGAAAAGAATGAGGATAAATAACCTCTAATTTGGAAAATGAATAAATTAAGGGACAATAAAGGAAAATACAAAATGATTGACTCCGGTGTATAGGTTACAAGATATTATTCCACTAGAGGGTTTGAAATAAAACTGCTAGCAGATGTAATGAAGAAGAGTAAGTCTTATATGACTAAAAAAAGAAGACTCAAAAAAATACGACATAGGGAAGGAGCTGTCAAAATTGTAGAAGTTATAGTAGATGAGGATATTGATTCTGAAATGGTTATAGAAACTAAGAAGAGAAAATAAAAAGTTCATGATGCTGAGAGGACAAGGTCCTCTGGTCCAAAGTCTGACAATCTTATTATAAGCAAAAAGAGACGTATTTCTATAAAAAATAAAAGTCTCTAAGGGGCTTGGTCCCATAAAGAGAAAAACTGATGAAAAAGAAGAACCAATTAGTGACTAAAAGAGAAAAAAAAGTGGAAGAAAGGAAGGTTGTCCCTAGAGAAGCAAGAAATACAATCTTGGAAACCCAAAAATTTCTGTCTAAGAGAGTGTTTGATCTAAAGATTTATGAGAAACCTGGAAGAGTAGAATTGGTGGAATATGTGAAACACCAAGGTTGGCTACATCTACTTGAAGAATCAACTTCTATGGTGTATGAAAATAAAGTCAGAGAATTTTCTTACACCATGAATTTCTCAAAATATGGGGTGAGTCTAGCCAATATAGTGCAAGGGAAGTAGATGTATCTAGATGAAAAAGGCTTGGGAAAAATCTTAGATGTATCTATAATAGGTGTAAGGACTTTTGTGAAAAAACAACCCTTAACAGAATTCATGATTGAAGCTTCAAAAGTAGGCGGAACTTCAATAGCTGGTGTAAAGAAAAATTTCTCACATATAAGTTCCAATTAGTTTTTGAATATGTAAACAATGTCCTTCTGCCCAGATCAGAAAAAAGGTGCCTATGGTGTTAACCTGTTCTTGATCGAATGTCTGAGTAAGTTTGAGTTGATAAGCTTACCTGCTCTTATGATATAGCACATAAAGAAGGTGGTCTATGAGAAGGATAAGAAATATAGGATGTTAAATGGGTACTTTCTAAACAAGGTGTTTGATCACTTTGGAGTAATTGGGACAAAGGGAACCCCAGGAACAGTCAAACAAAAGTTTAGTCTAATAACTTTAGGGGAGAATAAATGCATTGAAGGAAAAGTGGGAACTGTATCCTAAGTATCAAAACTTTTGGCTGCTCAAGCAAGTTTAAAAAAAGAAATAGAGAAGTTAAAGATCAAATTAGCTACAAAGGACACTGAGATAATTCAACTGAAATTACAGAATTAGAAGTTGTTGTCTAAGGGACCTGGTGCCACTGAAGAACTTATAGCAGAAAATGCAAAGATCAAGGGCAAGATTGTAGAATCAATTGGTGAGGTTCAAGGACCGGATGCTTGAGTAAAAACTCTCACCAAATAGTTACTGGATGCCCATATTACTGAAAATACAAGAGTAGAGATGTTAATTAAATCCTACTTCCCTAAACCTCTCTCTACCTGAGTCCTGTTATGTTGATCTCATGAATTAGTTTCCAATTCCTATTCCTATAGTGGCCTTTGCAAGTAGTTGTTTTATATTTTTTTGGTATTGTATCGATAGTGATCTTACTGGGTAATGAATGAATTTCTTCTTGTCTGCCTCATCTGTATCCTTTATTTTAAAGTTGTTCTTCATGTTAGTATTTCTCCAGTGGCCATGAGTTAACTAACCAATGCTTACTATTACTCTAGGTTTACTATTTTCACTTTTCAATTATTCCATAAAAAGGAATATTGAATTTATCTCTAAGAACCAGGTGTGTGTATGGGGTGTATATTGATAGTGGGAAGTATGATAAGGCATAGTGACGGAGGAGAAGAGGGAGAAAATGAGTTGAGTTTTGTTGACTTCATGTGTAAGGACCAAGTATATGTGTTTAGGTGTGTGTATGAGGTGTATATAGGTGGGGAGAATATGATAACACACAGTGACATGGGGAAGCAAATGAGTTGAGTTTTTGCTTCAATGACAATAGGGGACTAGGTCCCTATGTTGTATGATGGTGGAAGAGGTGAATATTCATCTTCACTAGTAGTAATCACACTGATTAAATGTGATGAATATATATTGATGCTTAAAACTCTACGGTTGGTTTGTCATCATCAAACAGGGTAAAAATTACTGTATCATGTTTGATGATGAACAACTGACTATAAGAAACTAGATCCTTAGATATTCAAGAGTACAGTATAGTTGGCATACGTTAATACAGTGTTTTCCTCTTGTGTGACAAACTATATAGGTGTTGCTTGTACTATTAAGGACACCGGGTCCAATGGCATTTTAACTCTAATCACTCGTTTATAAAAGAAAAATGATGCTTATTTATGAAGTAGTTTTTGCATATTCAAAATTGGAGAGCTTAACAGTGAAAGGGAGGCAAAAACTCAAACTACACTGATCAAGTTCTTATTTTCTTATGTGCTAAAATAGCAAATTTTCTTGATTCTAATTTTAGTCTATGGATGAATTAATCAGTCTATAAGAGTAATGATCATTTTTTGTTGCTTTGAGAGTGCTTAGGTAGAGTTGCCTAAGTCCAAATCTTATTAGAGTTAACTAGTGTTGAGATAATATTGGCAGAGTTGTCAAGTTGAGATTGTAGTATAGTTACTACAAGTTGGAGGAGCCTAGAGTTAGGTTCTATGGAGTATATATTCAAGAGTTTAATGATAGTGGAGTTTTGGTTGCTTGTGAGGGAAAGTTATGGTTTTTCCTCCCTTAAGCAAGGGGGTTTCCACTTAAATCTTATGTAATTTAAGTTTCCTGCACTGCTTTGTGTTTCTGGTTGATTTACTGCTTTATTACATGTGATTGACTTTGAGGGGCCTAGTCCCTCCTTGTGTGGTGCAACCCCCAGGGTTCCAACAATCTTCAATACTTTACATTGTCAAATTATTTATGGTTACTTTTAATTCACAAATTTCAAATGTTATTGGTATCTTTCACATTTGTTTAACCAAGTCCTTTTGGAATATACTTGGATTATAAAGTCCATTTTACTACTTGGGAGGCCACATACACTTGCACATGTGCCAGGATGTAATATTTATGCATATTAAATAATTATTAATGCTTACTTTAGGACTTTGAGGAGATTAAATACTTAAAGGTTATGCTAGTTTTTTAATTGGGAGTTAGTGCTCATTTAGGATAATACCCGGTGGGTATTTTTTATGCTTTAGTTATATGACTTATGAATATGGTTTATTTGTATGGTTTATTGACTAGTCTATTTATATGAGTTTTGTTTCGTGTACGACAATCAATAATGATGTTGAATAATATGAGTTTCGATTTGAGTTTGGCAGTTGATGATGATATTGATACTATGGGTTCTGGTTTAAGTCTGACAAATGATGTTATGATGTTGAGACTATTGAAGATGTTATGATGATAATGATATGAGTTCCTGTTTAAGTCTGGCATCAAGCGTTGGGTATGATATGATATGGTATGGATGGTTTTATGGATATAGCTTGATGTTCTATGGCTTAATATCACTTTCGATGCTTAAAATAATGAAAATATGCAAGTTACTTAGGTCTTTTTTTTAGATATGCTATGTTTTATGTTATGTTTTGTAGGAAATCAAGTTTTGGAAAATTTTTGAAGAAAAAGAGTGAGAATTAAAGTTTTAGGACACTGAAGTGGGCACCTACAACCCATATATACTACCTAATTGGCATAGGTTCCAAAGTATGTGTTAGAGAAGCCGAGAAATAGAAAATTAGAAGCAAAAGAAATAACCCTACTACCTACAGAGGGCACCTATGACCCGTAGGTGCAACCTATGGTCTGTAGGTGTAATAAGGTTTTTTAAAAGATCAAAGTTCAGAGGAGTATTCAAAAGATTTTGGCCCTTACACTTATGTTGGACAACCCACAGTTCGTACGTTCCACCTACTGCCTGTATGTGGCCCAATAAGTGGTCACCGACCTCAGTTCTCCTTCTTTATTTAGGAGTTGTTTCCTAGGGTTTCCTTGTATTCTATAAATACCCGTTTGATATTTTTTAGTTAGTTTACGCACTCTTGATACTTACAAACATATATTTGATTCCAAGATTCAAATTTGATCTTACAATTATTTTTTATTGATTTTGTTTGATTATTCAGTTGAAGACTTTGGGTTTTATTCGTTGATTAATGTGATCTTGTTTGACTTTTTTCAATTATGAATTCCTTATATCGTTTCACAATAATGAGTTGCTAATTCCCTTAGCCAGGGTTGTGGGAACTTTGGCTGAGTAACAAATTAGGGGAAGAGTTCAATCTTTCTAGATTATTATTGCTACATGCATTGTCATTTTCTTCAATTGTATTAATTTCTTAATGTTTGCAAACATTAGGATCCAAACTATATTCATTACAAACCCGAGAAGAAGGTAGAGATTAGGAAAAGGAGATCACAATACTGATTTAAAATTTACTGCTGAAATAAACCAATTAGCACTATCGACTTAAGATGATTAACTTTCACCTAATCACTTTGATATTGAGATGAGATAGTTAAAACTGGGTTCCAAGAAAAGGCATAGTAAGGCGACACTCAGAGACTAATAGGAGATAGGTAAAATTCACTAATGTATGCTGAGAGGCGACTGGTGATACATAATTTGCCAAATTCTACATGAACAATAGTTTTTTTATAGATTGGGTATGAGAAGCCTACAGAATTAGAAGCAAGGGGAACACAAGCTTAGTGTTCTCTTCTGACTATTTATGACCAAAGCATTTGAGTTTGGTTACTGTTTACAATAACAAACTCCCTATTTACTTTTAAGTACGACCTGTTATCTTTAGAAAACTAGAGAAATAATTTAGTTCCCTAAACTAGAACTACCTTTTTGTTGCAAATCCAAGTAATAGTTGCCATCATTGACATGATACTCATGCTGGGTTAATTTTGGAGATTAGGTGAGCTCTTAGAGTTAGAGTTACCCCTTTTCCTTATATTAGTTATAACTAGTCTTTTTTTAGATGAATTGCATTTGATAGTTTTAGTACTTATGTTTCATTTATAGTAGCTCTATACTGACATTACTAGGTGTTGGGACAATTGTTGATATTTTATCTTTATATTTGACTATTATGACTATTTTATTAATGTTTTAATTTTTTAAATGTGTTTTCCTAGCTTTTAGGCCATGTTTCACTAAGTTAGCCCATTGTATGTAGCTCTGGACTACAATTTTCTTACCTACTGGTGAGATAAAGTAGGTGTCATCATGACTTATAAATTGGTTCATGAAAAATTAGTATTAGAGCCTAGGTTTTATCAATATTGTTAGTACAAGAGCAAATGTGTAGTAGAATCCCACAAACCAAAATGTGACACATATTTCTTATCTTTAGGAGGATATAGGACATTCTTAGTAGTTATTCACTTTTTGCACTCATTTTATTCTAAGAGTCTGAGTTGTTTTCAAAAGCATCTCTTTGGTTTCACTCTTTTGTAGATGGCTAGGACACGTGCTACAGCTATACTAGATGAGGATCCCAAGACCTAGTATAGGGATTTTCTTACTACTTATGGATGACCTAGAGGTGATGGATATCTCAAGGATGTGTTCCCAGCTAGGGTCTAGGATAGGGGTCCTTTACCAGATCCTATTTCTGCTCATGAGATGGAGATTCTATCATACCAGCCAGGGTAGGCTAAAAACTAGATCAGGATCCACTAAGGTTTATTTTTTCTTCATTACTTAGGGATTTTGGTTTAGTTTTTGGGTTTGGTTGGTGGTGCATCGTCTAGAGATACACAGTCTATGGATCTAAGTGATACTGAGGTAGAAGGATAGCCTATAGTTGTAGCTTCTAGAGTTGAGGTCCTTTTTAAATCATTATTTTCTCAATTAGTAGTTGCCCAGCCTTCTATGTCTTTTGAGGAGTAGAATATGTTTTTTAGGTTTTTGAGAGTGGCTTTGCTTAGGTTTTTAGGTGCACCGAGCAAGGATACATATGAGTTCTTAATTTCTTGTAAGTATAGGTTCCATAATCTGGCCTAGTTGAGACTCATGGTATGGATTATATTAAATATTAGTTAGACTTGGACGCTTGACATTGGTGGCGAGTTCATCTTGATTCTAGGCCAGCTGGATCACCCCCATTGACATGAACTTAGTTCTCTAAGATTTTCTTGGATAAGTATGTACCTCACAGTCTTAGAGATTATTTGAGAGAGCAATTCCATAGGTTGCAGCAGGGCTCCATGACTATTATGGAGTATGAGGCTTGATTTCATAAGTTGGATAGGTATGCTACTTCTATTTTGACTATTAAGTTTGAGAGGGTTCGTTGCTTTGTTCGGGGAGTGGGACTTTTTCTTTGCATGTCTATACAATGTTTAGTTGTTGTTGGTAGGTATTTTCTAAGGTTTCTAATCTTGCTCAGGTTATGAAGGAGATGCATCACAAGTCCTAAGGTAGAAGTGATAAAAGAATGCAATATCTGGGTAGTTTCAATGGGAGCCATAGTAGCCTATGATTTTGAGGCAGTGGTTCTCAGGGATGGTACCCTCTACATCAACAGTATCCATATATGGGTTAGTTTAGTCATCTAATTCAGTCCGCACTTCAAATTACTGATGGAGGCTAGTCTAGTTTCAGTGATCATCCTGGCCAGGGCAGTAGTTAGTCTTTGAGAGGTTCATCTTTTGGTTATTCTAGCCGTTGTGGTTATTTTGAGTCAATTGAATCTTCTAGTTTTAGTATATCGCCTGGGTCATGTTATGGTTGAGGAGATTTTGTCATTTCTCAAGAGAGCAATGATTTCTTAAATTCATAGTGTTCCATTGATACGGGTAATTTTGCCCCCAACTAAAGTTGTCAGTTGTTTGTTGTGCCTACTAGACTCGAGGGTGAGTCTTTAAAATTGTTATCACTGGTATGATCTTGGTGTCCCATCAGTTAGATTTTGCTTTATTTGATTTTGGATGCACTTATTATTATGTGTCTACTTATTATGCCATGCAGTTAGAGTAATCTTGGGATTCATTATCCATGCCATTATATGTATCTACTCTTATGGATGATTCTTTAGTAGTGGATCAAGCTTATAGATCATATGTTATGACTCTTCAAGAGTTTGATACTCAGTTTGATTTTATTGTGTTGATATAGTGGATTTTGATGTGATTATGGGCATGGACTAGTTATGGTTTTTGATGTGATTCTGGGCATGGACTAGTTATCCCACAATCATATAGTCTTGGATTGTTTTTCCAAGACTATTACCTTTGCCATATCTGGAATACCCTTAGTCATGTGGTAGGGAGTGATTAGCTGTGAGCCAATGGGTATTATTTCATATATTCAAGCTAGGTGACTTAATTCAAGGGGTTGCGAGTCTTACACCACTTTTATTCATAATTTTAGTGTGGAGAGTCCGTCCTATGACTTTATTTTATACTTTATTTCTTGATGTTTTCCATATTAAACTACCTGGCCTTCCTCCTCAATGTGATATTGAGTTTTCTATTGATCTTGATCTGGGCATCCAACCTATTTCTATGATACCTTACTATATGACTCTTATCGAGCTTAAGGATCTGAATTCTCAGCTTCAACATTTTCATAGTAAGGGTTTCATTAGGCAAAATATGACTCTTTAGGGAACTCCAAAGTTGTTTGTGAAGAAAGATTGTTCCATGCATATGCGTATTGGTTATAAGAATCTAAGTAAGGTGATGATGATGAATTGATATCCTATGCCTCACATTGATTATTTTTTCAACCATATTTTTGGTGGAATGTTGTTCTCTGTGATTGATTTGAGATCCGGTTAGTATCATTTGAGGATTTGGGCTGAGGATGTTCCAAAGATATCCTTTAGGACCCACTATAGTCATTATGAGTTCCTAGTGATGTATTTTGGGTTGACTAACACCCTAGTTGCCTTTATGGATTTCATGAACCATGTGTTCAGGCCTTATTTGGATTCTTTTGTGATTATGTTTATCAATGATATCCTTATGTACTTGATGAGTAGGGAGGAGCATATGCAACATTTAAGGGTTGTGTTCAAGAATTTGACAGATCATATGCTTTTTGCCAAATTCTGTAAGTGCGAGTTTTGGCTTGAGTAGATGACATTCTTTGGGCATGTGGTGTCTAATAATTGGACTATGGTAGACCCAGTGAGATGAAGGTTATTTATGATTAGGCTAGGCCTACTTCTTTGATGGAGGTTCGTAGCTTCATTGATTTGGCCAAGGTTCGGTGTTTTCTTCTAGCTTTTGGAGAGCTTTTACAGAAGAGTTCTGTACTCAGGTGGCTCTTAGTACAACCTTCCACCCTCTGATAGGTAGGTAGTCGAAGAAGACTATTTAGGTTCTCAAGGATATGCTCAGAGCCTATGTTTTGGATTTTGGAGGTCAGCAGGAGAAGCACTTAGCCTTGGAAAAGTTTGCATATAATAATAACTACCATTCGAGTATTGAGAAGGTGCCTTTTGAGGCCTTTTATAGTAGGCAATGTCGTTCTCCGATTGGTTCATTTGAGATGTTCGAGGTTAGACCCTATGGTACTGACTTGCTTTTGGAGTCATTGGATAGAGTCAGGGTGATTCAAGATAGGTTGAGGGAAGCTTAGAGTAGACAAAAGGCTTACACGGATCGTAGACTTCGTGCCTTGAATTTGGATTTAGTCAATCAGGTATTCATTTGAGTATTGGTCATAAAGGGTGTGATAATGTTCGGGAGAAAAGGTAAGATCAATACTGGATATATTGGACCCTTTGAGATTCTCTGCATAATTGGTGAAGTGGATTATAAGTTAGTCTTACCCCTTTATTTTTCTGTTATCCATCCTATTTTCCATGTTTCGATATTGCGGCCTAACCCATCTCATGTTCTTAGATGGGACTCAGTTCAAATGAATTAGCAGTTGACCTTCATGGAGGAGCATGTTCTCATATTGGACAGTGATGTCAAGAGGTTGCATACTAGAGAGATTCCAGTATTTAAGGTTCAGTTGAGGTACTACCAGAGAACGCTAGTTAAGAGATTGAGATTGAGATGCTAACCCAATATCTTCACCTATTTGAGACGTGCGATACATCCTAAACCTTTGTTTTATGTATGAAAGTTCTTTTAGTAATGGATATTATAATGACCCTCCATATTATTTTTTCTATATTTCCACTCATTTTCTCCATTTAGATCTTTCCTATAGTTAGTCCAAGTCATTTATGACTTTCTGAAACTGATAGTTTGGTTATCAGGTAGTTTATTTTGTTTTTTGAGCTAATTCCCTATTTTGAAGTCTTCGTTGGTTCAAATTGGCTTCTAGGTAAAAACACCAATCAAATGACCTTATATTCCAATTCTAACCGTTCTAACAGCTCTGGAATGTCGATTTTAGGCTAGGTAGACCCTTGGTTTGGGTCCCAGGGATCCTAAACTCATTTCGAGCTATTGGCAAGAAATTAAGAAAAATGGCACATAGGTGTGGGACCCATTTTTCATCGACACGATTTCGGATGGAAATTTTGACTACGACATTGAGTGCAAAAGGTTGAATTTGATAGGGTTGCATAGTCAATTTATATATACTAGATTTCAGATGAATCCTGAGGGGTTGGCAGAGACTTAGAAGCTCAGCTGGTGCTAGTGCATCGCTTAAGCCCCCATGAGGTTGCTTAAGAGAATGCCGCTAAAGCAGCATAGTAGTTACCTAAGCAGCTAGACATCGCCCAACAGGTATTTCTTAATTGATACCTTTGGCACTTAAGCTACGGTCACTTAAGAGACCTAATTAGAGATGACACTAGATGTCGCTAAAGTGACACAAGGTCGCTTATGTGGTGACCACTTAAGCATCCCAGTGTTCTCTTAAGAGACACCCGTGGGCTTGGTAAGGGTATAAAAACCCCACTTAGCCCAACTTTTACCATTTTTCATCCATTCCCAAGATAATAAATGGGAAAACTTTGGAGAATCATTTGTGGATAATTTTGGAACTTGGGTAAAGTTAATTTATTCTTATCTTCTTTGAAATTGTGGTAAACTTACATCAATTTCTTGGTTTAATTCTCCATCTTTTTCTAAAATCTGTAAATGCTTGGTGGCTTGAATGTAGCACCATTAGAGCTCAGAATTCACCCATTTGTTAGGGTATATATTCCTTGAGCATAGAGGTGTGTTGCATTGGTTTGAAAATACAATTTTGTAAATAGGCCCCATATGGGATTTTTATGCAATTTTTGACCCGAAGCATAATAGTGCAATGTGGGTATCATTTTCTCATTTGGATGAGTAAACTGAAATTTTGATAGCTTGGCACCTTGTGGAAGTGTAATACCCCTTATTTCTAAACCTTAACTTAACCCTCAGTTCATGAGTTATCAAACATAAAATTTTCAAAATACTCATTATTTTTCAATTTAGAGCCTGCCATTGTTTAGGAAATTGAATTAGCTTTCCAACGATATAAAATTCGCCTAAATTCGATAACCGGGTAAGAAGTTATGGCTATTTTAAGTTTTAGTCGTTAAACACCGTCATTCAAGCCAGTAGCACATCGTGGAGTATGTCAAAATGACAATTGTCAGTTTCCAGTGTCGGTCTACAATATTGGCGTGTCGCGCCAAGGCTCATTTTCACATTTATCACTTTCCAGTGTATCAACGTGATCCCACCGCATCGCGATGAGTACAGATTTCAGAACCAAAGGGGCACCGCAATCCCACCGTGTCGTGCCAAGCCATCAGTTCTTAGTTTTCATTTTCAAGGGACACGGTGTGATAGCGCTGCATCGCGCCAGGGATCCAGGTCAGGGAAAATTTTCGAAAAGTAAAAGTCACGTTCAGGGATAAATTAGTCTTTTCCCATGATTTTTGCATGACCAGATATGGGATTTAATCCCTAAAAACATTTTAAAGGTCATTCTTAATCAATTTCCTCCAAATTAAAAGCATTCTCTCTCAAGAAAACAAAAAGCATTCTCTCTCAAGAAAACAAACCCTAGCTCCATGAAATCAAGATCAATCTCAAGAATTTCTCGAAGAATCTTCAAAAACAAATATTCCAAGCTATGTTAGGTGTTCATCTATAGGTCCCTTTTACCCATAGAGTCCACGAATCCACTTTTAAGACTTCAAGATTTATGATTCATGATTTACATTCTTGAAATTTGATTGTAGTAGTGTTCTTGATATTAAATGAGTTCCAATTCATGATTAATTATACATTCCATGAAGTTTGAATAGCATGTACATTGAATTGTGAAATTCCTATGTCATAATCCATGAATTTGCAAGTTAAGGCATTGTAATTCCCATGCTTATATGTTTACCATGATTATGTTTATTAAGTTGTGCTCTCTAGGTGTTTGATAGAATGTCCATGTGAATGAATTAATTAAATCATGGCAAGTTAGTATATGTATAAGCTTATGCCCTACAAGTGTTTGAGAAAATTCCTCTATGAATGATTATGATTTTCAAAAGTATATTATGCTTTATTTTTCATGATATCAAGTCCTGGGGGTATTTAATACCCAAAAATTTAGTTGTGTGCCTAGAATTAGTGTCAGTTACAGAACCTCAGTCATTTCACTATCAAAAGTACTCTTAGATAGTTACAAAACTCGGTAGAACTCAGTTTGTTACAGAACTTAGGAAAAAATTTAGTAAAATCAGTATCAGTTCAGTACAATCAGTTTAGTGTCTTTCAGTTGAGAGTAGGGTTTAGCACCGAGTGAACCCAAGGATGAGGGCTCACCTAACAGTAGAGGGTGTGATCCGTAGAAGCAATCCTTGCATTCAAGAACTACGTAGCCAGCATAGGTTGAGACATATAGCCTGACAGTTGAGGGTTGATTAGGTGTTTTAACCTGACAAATGAGGGTTCCATCGTTCTCATTAGAGTACCTACCAGATGAGGGTAACTCTTTAGCTTTTCTTTACTTATGGCACAGTGCTGACACACTTCCAACTGGGGTCACAAGTTGGACCCCAACTCAGTTATTTTGTCTTCTTTGGGGCATATCAGTTAGATGATTACCTCCCACAGTCTCAGTTTTGGTCTTCAGAATAGAACTCAGTCCAGTTTCACAAAATTAGGACTATTAGATATAGTCAACCAATATTAATAAATTAGTTATCAGTAACTTTAGATATCAGTTACTCAGTATCAAAATTTAGGACTTAGCTTCAGACAAGCTTAGTAATAGTATTTATCTATATGCACATTAGTTCACACTCAGTATTTACAGTAGTATCAGTTATCCATATACTCTTATGTTCAGTTACTCTATATCATGCAGTCAGTTATTGTTCATGCATATGAACCCTCACATTTAGCCTTACCCCATCTAGCATAACATATATTCCACATACTGATACATACTCTTTCTTTACACTATAATGTCTTATATCATAGGTTCGAACGCTCAGCTTCCCGACCGTGCATAGATAGATTCAGATTTAGCCAGCAACAGTAGATTAGCAGTGAGTCCTCATCATTTGAGGATATTCATTTGTTTCATTATTTTAGTAGACTCAGTATTTAAATAGATGGATTTAGTTGGAGGATTTTCCCATCAACTCCAAATTCAGAAAGCTCAGTTTAGAGGCTTTTTAGACTAGTTTTTAGACAGTATTTAGTTTTACAGATTATCATTACAGTTTGATATTTTTAGCAGTATTTTAGATGCTTGAACCTTATGGCATTTCAGCCTATTTTCCATATTTATTTTAGTATATTATTCAGTGCTCACAGTAGATATCAGTCATGGGTTAGATTGTGGTCCTTCGGGGTTATAAGCACCGTGTAGCATCCGGGGTACATATTCGGGGCGTTATAGGAAGCTTATCAAAAAAGGAAATTAGTGCTTTAGCAAATTCTTTGGGCTTTTCTTCGGTGTATAGGTAGGCTAGGTTTTCCTTCTTCATAGATTGAGTTAACTATGATATTATGCTAGATATGGGATGGGATTTAGGTATTGGAAGCACGATTGGTATGATTAGTCTCATTTGGGCTATTTAGGCCATCTTGGAACAATAATGTATTTGAAATTGAGTTAGCTACTTATGTTTTAGTATAAATACTATCTTAGGTCTAATTATGGTTTATTCAACATCTACAAATAAATTTATATACCTTAGCCTTTTCCGGGGTAGAATTTGCCTAAAAATAGATTTTGTAGATTAGAAGTGGGCCCCTCTGGCCCACCTTAGGCCAAGACTTATATTAGCTTTTTTAGACTTATTTATAAGGATTGAACACTTATTAATGCTTACTTTGGGACTTTAAGGAGATTAAATACTTATATATTATGCTAGTTTGGTAATCAGGAGTTAGTGCTAATTCTGGGTAATAATAGATAGGTAGTTGTTATGCTTTAGTGATATGACTTCTGGATACGGTTTATTTGTATGGTTTATTGACATGGTCTATTTGTATGAGTTTTGGTTTGTGTTTGGTAATTGATTGTAATGCCCCGAAATATCATCCCGAGATGCTACATGGTGCCCAAAGCTGAACGTAGCCTCAAGTTAACCCTTTAAGCCAAAACACTACCCTTGGGTTCCAACACAACAACATACACGCTATGCTAAGGATAGGTATATAAGTACATATCATATCACATCGCACATGGCACGGAATATCGTTAGACTGTACATATATGGAATGTCTATACACAAACCAACCGAACAATACACTAGTCTGACATAGCCTCAACACAGAAAAATCAATGAGCCATTGGGATAAACCCTAACTAACTCAACAGACCAAAGGGACCACAAAACAACAGCACCAAAACTAGCAACTTGGTCCTTGGACCATGACGACTCACCACTGAAGGAACGTAGATGCGGCACTCGGATATCGCTGTTGAAGCTGCGGCTGAGTACCTAAACCTACATTATGGTAAGAATGTAGCCCATAGAGAAATATATGGGTCAGCACAAGATACGTACTGAGTATGTAGGGGCGCATGAAAAATATAAATAATATCATAAATTTCGTAAAAACGTATATACGGACCATAATGACACCCTTGTCTTGAGTAACATTGAGTCATGCAACTCATAACACCTTAGATAGGAAATGTAGGAGAAAAACCTCATAAATCATTATAGATCATCATAGGCAACTTGACTTACCACATCAAAACTCGAAGTGACTCGGTATTTCAATAAACATGATTCTTATGGACAGGGGAGTTTCCTATAACCGACAACCCCACGTGAGCTATGTGGAATACCAACGTTTGAAACCCCCGTTGGTGGGAGCATCATACTCTTTGCTAGGGAGTACGACCTTAAAGCTGGAATAATCACAATCGGGCTCTCTGGACAATAATATCATCATCAAACAACCCTACGGCGGAACATAGGTTTGAGGAAATACCAAATTTCCCTCTCGGTGCTAAGTACTACTCCCCGACAAGCTCAGAATGCGTTAGGGATTCCACTTCAAAACATCTAAAGGATCAACAATGATGACCAAAATCATGTATCTTTTGTCAAATTTTTAAATAATCATTTGTGGATCCCTAACTCGACTCAAATCAAGCATATTTTCCAACATCGAAATGTATCACCTTTTTAAACCACCACAACATCAATAACACCAAAACAATGCCAAGGCTCATCATAGCCCTTCAACTTCAACATCAACATGCCTCAATTCACAATCCAACTCACATTTTAAAGACACTTGAAACAATAATCAATATTAGGGATACATAATTTTCGATAACAATTATCAAGTCATAGTAAGGAAGTAATGGTATAATTGTATAAATTAAGGTTTAATAATTCAAATAATCGTATATTCATAACCAAGTAATTTTGGACACAATACCATTTCAAAATCATATATGTACCAATTTACAAAATTCCATATTTCATGGATAACAATATGAGCTATAAAATTATATTTCCAATCCATGGAAAAACATGTAAAATCTTATATCAACATAAGTAAATAAAATTCCGGGCACAAGATCAAAAGGATAATCTTGTTAAAAAACTCACATACCTTGAAATTGACCTCTTGATTATGGATGTTCACACAAATAAGGTGTGATCCTCGAAGGTCTCGAGATGATGAGTTCGATTATCGGATCAAATTTGAATTTCTACGGTGAAATTGGAAGATATTTGGAGCTCAAAATAGACCTAGGGTTTAGTTCTCTCAATATTTTTGATGGAAGAACATGAATTTTATGGCTCAATATAGGTATAAATGGATAATTTTCGTCCATGAAGTGAAGGCATAGTGACCAAAATGCCCTTAAAAATCAAATAATTCTAGAATCTATCCTTTGGTGGACTGTTTTGATTGTCTGAAGTAGATCAACCATAATGTTTTACTCCAATATTCAAATTGGATGAAACTAATTTCATTAAAAAGAGAAATCTCATATCGTTGGAAAGATTATTCGATACTCTGCGTAATGGTGGGTCATAATCTAAGACATTCCGCATGAAAAATTTATAATTCATTCTAGAAGATAGAACCCAACACGTTTACGCACAAAATTTCAACGAAAAATTTCCCGAGGTATTACATCATCCCCCCTTGGAAACATTCATCCTCGAATGTCGATGAGTAAGTCAGGAATACTATGGAAATGAGGATATCGAGCGAAACTACCTTGTTCAAAACATATGTTTCACACTAGATTTCCGATATTTAAGAAAACACACAAGCTAAGATAAGTATAGTAAAAAGGATCGAATCAAAAGAGAATGATACCTTCGACACGTTCTGGATTCATACAGAAAAGATGAGGGTATTTGGCACGCATTTCCGATTCTACCTCCCATGTCGCACCCTTGACAAATTGATTTCGCCAAAATACTTTAACTAAAGGAACTTCCTTTCTTCTTAGCTTCCAAACATGAAAATCTAGAATCTCAAACGAAAATTCCTCAAATGAAAGATTATTTTGGATATCCAAATCCTTGGAAGGTTCAATTACAACTGAGTTACCAATACATCACTTAAGAATGGATACATGGAAAATCGGGAGAACATTAGACAACTCCGCGGGCAAATCAACCTCATAAGCTACCTTCCTAATACGGCTTAGAATCTTATAAGGGACAACGTAACAGGGACTAAGTTTCCCTTTCTTTCCAAACCTTTTCAACCTTTTCATAGGTGAAACCTTTATATATACCAAATCGTCAATATTAAACTCAAAATATTTTCACCTCACATCCGCGTACGACTTCTGACGACTTTGAGTGGTTTTCAATCGTTCTTGAATCAACCTAAATTTTTCCATAGCTTCAAACACAGCATCAGGTCCAGTCATAGCAGTTTCACCAACTTCAAACCAACCTATGGGCGATCTACACCTCCTCCCGTAAGGAGTTTCAAACAGGGCCATTCTAATAGTAGCATGTAACCTGTTATTGTAAGAAAACTTAACTAATGACAAGTGCTCATCCCAACTACCTTTAAATTCAAGCACACAAGCTCTCAACATATCTTCTAAAGTCTGAACGGTTTATTTGGCTTGACCATCGGTTTGAGGATGGAAAGCAGAACTTAAATGGACTTGGGTACCAAGACCCTTCTGAAAAGATTTCCAAAACTGAGAAGTAAACTAAGTACCCCTGTCAGAAATAATAGCCAAAGGGACTCCATAAAGTCTGACGAGTTCCCGAATATATGATCTAGCATAGTCTTCAGCTATAAAAAATGAATGCACTGGCAAGAAATGAGCTGATTTCGTTATCCGATCTACTACAACCCAAATTGAATCATGATGGCAACGAGAAGAAGGTAAACCAACCACGAAATCCATATTCACTTCTTCCCACTTCCAAGTAGGAATGCTAAACTCTTACATCACACCACTGGTCCTTTGGTGTTCTATCTTAACTTGTTGACTATGTTCCTCTTCTTACCGTTCCACCAATAAATTTTCCGCAAATCATGATACATCTTAGTAGCACCGGGATGAATGGAATATCATGTGCCATGTGCTTCCGCCATAATTCTCTGCCTCAAGTTATCAATATTCGGAAAACAAACTCTATCTTGAAATCTCAACACGCCATCTCCTCCTTGGGAGAAAACCTCTACCTTTTGGTCTTTAATGAATTTTTTTAACCTAACCAAGGTAGGATCCTTGTCTTGCTTCTCCTTCACTTTCGAAACTAAAGAGGACTCGGAACCACTTTGAACTCCTATGCTACCCTCAGCATCACCAAACAACCTAACTCTCAACCTAGCCAAGGGATGTACCTCACGGGCTAACTCTTTCTTATCATTTTCTACATGCACTACACTACCCATAGACTTTCGACTAAGGGCATCCGCCACTATATTGGCCTTGCCCGGATGATACAAGACACTCATATCATAATCCTTTAATAGATCTAACCACCGTCTCTGCCTAAGGTTCAACTCTTTCTGGGTGAACACATATTGCAAGCTTTTATGATCCATGAAGACATCTACATGCACACCATACAAATAATGTCTCCAAATTTTCAAAGCAAAGACCACAGCAACTAATTCAAGGTGATGAGTAGGATAATTCTTCTCATGAGGCTTTAACTGTCTAGAAGCATAGGCTATAACTTTACCTTTTTGCATTAAAACACAACACAAACCCACTCTGGAAGCATCACAATAAACCACAAAACCATCAACACCATCCGGCAAAGTCAACATAGGGGCTGAATTGAGTCGAGTCTTCAACTCCTGAAAACTCTTCTCACAAGATTCTGACCACAGAAACTTCACTTTCTTTTGGGTCAAACGGGTCATAGGAGACGTAATATAATAAAACCCTTCAACAAAATGAGGATAATAACCAGCTAGACCCAAGAAACTTTGGATATCAGAGGGAGAAATAGGTCTAGGCCAACTCTTTATAGCCTCTATCTTTTGAGGATCAACTGTAATACCTTCAGAAGAAACAACATCACCCAAGAAATCTATGGACCTTAGCCAAAACTCACATTTGCTAAACTTGGAAAACAGTTGATGAGCCCTAAGAGTTTTTAGCACAATTCGAAGATGGTCTGCATGATCGACCTCACTTCGGGAGTAAACAAGAATGTCATCTATGAACATGATAACAAATAAATCCAACTACTGCTTAAATACTCGGCTCATAAGATCCATGAAAGCCACAGGAGCATTGGTTAACCCAAAAGACATCACTAGGAATTCAAAATGACCATAACAAGTTTGGAAGGCTGTCTTAGGAATATCACATTCCCTAACCTTGAGTTGGTGATAACCGGATCTAAGGTTTATTTTTGAAAAATAGCTAGCACCTTACAGCTAATCAAACAAGCCATCAATTTGAGGAAGGAAGTATTTTTTCTTGATAGTTACCTTGTTAAGTTGACGGTAATCAATGCACATACGGAAGGTACCATCTTTCTTCCACACAAATAGAACAGGTGCACCCCAAGGAGACGCACTGGGCCTTATGAAACCCTTATCTAGGAGATCTTTGAGTTGCTCTTTCAACTCTTTAAGTTCAGCAGGAGCCATACCATATGAAGGAATGGAAATAGGCTAAGTATCAGGAAGAAGGTCAATCCCAAATTCTATCTCTCTATCGGGAGGTACTCCAGGAAGATCTTTTGGGAAAACATTAAGAAACTCATTAACAACACTAATCGACTAAATGGTCGGGGTTTCAAACTTGGTGTCTTTAACCCAAACCAGATGATAAAAGCAACCCTTGGAAATCAACTTCCTAGCTTTGAGATAGGATATAAAACGGCCTTTAGGAGCCACAAAACTCTGGACCATTCGAAAATAGGCTCATCAGGAAAGTAAAACTTAACAACTTGAGCACGACAATCTATAGATTCATAGCACGAGTGAAGCCAATCCATACCCAGAATGATGTCAAAATCAACCATATCTAGCTCCATCAAATCAGCATACATAACCCGATGAAGGACAGTGATGGGACACTTCTTATACACTCGCTTAGCAATAACAGACTCTCCTATCGGGGTATAAACCCAAATAGGTTTAAAAATTAGTTCAGGATTTGTTTCAAAGTTTACAGCAACCAAAGGTATCACATAAGAGAAACTTGAACCAGGATCCATCAATACATAGACATCAAAATGGAAAACACAAAGCATACCAGTGACAACATCGGGAGAGTCCTCCTGCTCCTGATGAGGTGGTATAGCATAGAAACGATTTTCGCATTGACCACCAGCAGTACTAGATAAAGCACCCTGAGGAGGAACTAGACGGGCTACAGGAAGCGGGGCATTGGTAGCCTAACTCTGGGGACGGGCATCACGACTCCGTTGTCTGGTATACGGGCAATCTCTAAGTATGTGGCCCAACTTGCCACAACCAAAAAAGCCCCGCTTCCCCATATAACACTCCCTAAGATGGTCTTTACTACACTTAGCACAAAAAGGAGGATGAGGCTGGTTGCTTACACTGTCCTGAGACCTGGAAGGTACCAACCTATTCCCGAGCTCCTACCTGCCCTTATATATAGGAGTACTAGCTGAGGAAGCCACAGGTATAAATGGACGTCTTTGAAACTGAGGGCGACTCCCTCCAGAGAATCTAGTCTGACCAGACCCCTATTGCTTCGACCTGACTCTCTTAATCCCTCTTACTCTTTCTCTTTCCTTTATCTTGTTTGACTCAATCTGTTGGGCGTGAATCATTAACCTAGGAAGATCAATCTCCCTGTTAATCATAGCAGATCTACATTCTTTCAACACATAACTCAACACCCCAGTTAGAAACTTGCTCATACGAGTCCTCGAGTTAGCCATCATATTAGGAGCGTACTTCGATAGCTGATTAAACTTAAGACAATACTTCTTAACCGATATGGAGCCTTGTCTCAAATTCATAAACTCCTCTATCTTAGCTTTCCGTAACTCAAGAGGAAAGAATCTTAGAATAATTGCTAAGTCACTGGAGCAGTATCTTCCTCTCTACCCTTATTCCACATCTACACCTAGTCATAGGAAACATCCTTCAACCGATAAGAAGCTATCTCCACACTTTATTCCTCGGTCACGTGCATAATCTGTGTAATTTTCTTCATTTTATCAACATACATCTGTGGGTCCTCACCTGCTCTCGTCCCATAAACTCTGGTAGATTCATCCACATAAAGTCACAAATTTGTGCTGCTGCCGAATTATTTTCCTGCGGAGGTGGAACGTTGGCCTGAGTATTGGCGGTAACTACCTGGGCTAGTGTCTGAAAAGCTGCTTGAAATTCAGCAAGGGATACCGTCTCATGTAACGGATCAACGAGTTGACGTTGGTTGTTGTTTCTGCGAGCTCGATGTGGAGGCATTTTCTATCATAAGAGCGCAAGAGTTAACAGCATAAAGAAATAGTTGTAAGCACGATAAACTCTTTTAGGATAAAAGAAATGACTTTTCCTAAAATGTCCCGTAGCCTCTTGTTCATAGATGTGGCGCGCTATACACCAATGATCAAGACTCTACGTAACGCGGCTTGTCAGACTTCCTAGGACTTTTTAAACCTTAGGCTCAGATACCAAGATTGTAACGCCCCGAAATATCATCCCTAGATGCTACACGGTGCCCAAAGCTACACATAGCCTCTAGCTAACCCTTTAAAACAAAACACTACCCTTGGGTTCCAACACAACAACATACATGCTACGCTAAGGATATGTATATAAGTACATATCATATCACATCGCACATGGCACGGAATATCATTAGACTGTATGTATATGGAATATCTATATACAAACCAACCCAACAATACACTAGTCTAACATAGAGTCTACACAGCAAAATCAATGAGCCGTTGGGACAAACCCCTAACTGACTCAACAGACCAAAGGGGTCCCAAAACAACAGCATCAAAACTAGCAACTTAGTTCTCAAACCATGAGGACTCACCACTGAAGGAATGTAGATGCGGCACTCGGATATCACTGTCGCGGCTGCGGCTGAGTACCTGAACCTACATTATGGTAAGAATGTAGCCCATAGAAAAATATGTGGGTTAGCACAAGATACGTACTGAGTATGTAAGGGAGCATGTAAAATATAAATAATATCATAAATTTCGTGAAAACGTACATACGGACCATAATGACACCCATGGCTTGAGTGACATTGAGTCGTGCAACTCATAACACCTTAGATAGGAAATGCAGGAGAAAAACCTCATAAATCATTATAGATCATCATAGGTAACTTGACTTACCATATCAAAACTCGGAGTGACTCGGTATTTCAATAAACATAATTCTTATGGACAGGGGAATTTCCTATAACCGACAACTCCACGTGAGCTATGTGGAATACCAACATTTGAAACCCCCATTAGCGGAAACGTCATACTCTTTGTGAGGGAGTACGACGTTAAAACTACAATAATCGCAATCGGGCTCTCTATCCAATAATATCATCATCAAAAAACCCTACGGTGGCACATAGGTTTGGGAAAATACCAAATTTCCCTCTCGGCGCTAAGTACTATTCCCCGACAAGCTCAGAACGCATTAGGGATTCCACTTCAAAACATCTCAAGGGTCAACAATGATGACCAAAATCATGTATCAATCTCAAATTATGTAATAATCATTTGTGGATCCCTAACTCGACTCAAATCAAGAATATTTTCCAACATCGAAACGTATCACCTTTTTAAACCACCACAACATCAATAACACTAAAACAATGCCAAGGCTCATCATAGCCCTTCAACTTTAACATCAACATGCCTCAATTCACAATCCAACTCACATTTTAAAGACACTTGAAAGAATAATCAATAGTAGGGATACATAGTTCTCGATAACAATTATCAAGTCATAATAAGGAAGTAATGATATAATTGTATAAATCAAGGTTTAATAATTCAAATCATCATATATTAATAACCAAGTAATTTTGGACACAATTCCATTTCAAAATCATATATGTACCAATTTAAAAAATTTCACATTTCATGGATAACAATATGAGCTACAAAATCATATTTCCAATCCATGAAAAAACATGTAAAATCTTATATCAACATAATTAAATAAAATTTCGGGCAAAAGATCTAAAGGATAATCTTGTTCAAAAACCCACATACCTTGAAATTGACCTCTTGATTATGGAATCCTATTCACACAAATAAGGGGTGCTCCTCAAAAGTCTCGAGATGATGAGTTCGATTATCGGATCAAATTCGAATTTCTACGGTGAAATTGGAAGATATTCTCAAAATTGGCCTAGGGTTTAGTTCTCTCAATATTTTTGATGGAAGAACATGAATTTTATGGCTCAATATAGGTATAAATGGACAATTTTCGTCCATGAAGTGAAGGCATAATGACCAAAATTCCCTTAAAAATTAAATAATTCTCGAATCTGTCCTTTGATGGACTGTTTTGATAGTCTGAAGTAGATCAACCATAACGTTTTACTCCAATATCCAAATTGGATGAAACTAATTTCATTAGAAAGAGGACTCTCATATCTTTTGTTTGATATATATTATCTCACCCAGATCATTGTGTACGAGGAGTTATTATTGTTTGAAGTTGACCCAAAAATTCACTTTTGATAGGTTGAAGTAGATTGACCATAACTTTTTGCTCCAATAGACAAATTGGATGAAACCAATTTCATTTGAAAGAGGACTCGCAGAGATTTCCGTTAATATATAGTAGATCACCCAGATCATTATGTACAAGGAGTTATGATCGTTTAAAGTTGGAGTAAAAATACGCCAGGCCTCAGTACTTTTTCCTGCACGTTTTATTGTTCACTACTATTCATGGTTCGATCGAAATGTTCATAACTCATCGCTCGGGTGTCCTTTTTGGATGATCCACATATCGTTGGAAATATTATTCGATACTCTACGCATTAGTGGGTCATAATCTAAGACATTCCACATGGAAAATTTATAATTCATTCTAGAAGATAGAACCCAACACGTTTACACACAAAATTTCAACGAAAAATTTCCCGAGGTATTATATCATCCCCCCCTTGGAAACATTCATCCTCGAATGTCGATGAGTAAGTCAGGAATATTGTGGATATATGGATATCAATCAAAACTACCTTGCTCAAAACATATATTTCACACTAGATTTCCGATATTTAAGAAAACACATAAGCTAAGATAAGTATAGTAATAAGGATCGAATCAAAAGAGAATGATACCTTCGACACGTTCTAGATTTGTAGAGAAAAGATAAGGGTATTTGGTAAGCATTTCCGCTTCAACCTCCCATGTCGCACCCTTGACGCATTGATTTCTCCAAAACACTTTAACTAAAGGAACTTCCTTGCTTCTTAGCTTCCGAACTTGAAAATCTAGAATCTCAATCAAAAATTCCTCAAATGAAAGATTATTTTGGATATCCAAATCCTCAGAAGGTTCAATTACAATTGAGTTACCAATACATCGCTTAAGCATGGATACATGGAAAACCGGGTGAACATTCGACAACTCCGCGGGATAATAAACCTCATAAGCTACCTTACCAACACGACTTAGAATCATATAAGGGCCAACGTAATGGGGACTAAATTTCCCTTTCTTTCCAAAGCTTTTCACCCCTTTTCATGGGTGAAACCTTTAGATAAACCAAATCATCAATATTAAACTCAAGATCTTTTCTCCTCACATCCGCGTAAGACTTCTGACGACTTTGAGCGATTTTCAATCGTTCTCAAATCAACCTAAATTTTTCCGTAGCTTCAAACACAGCATCAGGTCCAGTCATAGCAGTTTCACTAACTTCAAACCAACCTATGGGCGATCTACACCTCCTCCCATAAGGAGCGTCAAACAGGGCCATTCTAATAGTAGCATGAAACCTGTTATTGTAAGAAAACTCAACTAATGGCAAGTGCTCATCCCAACTACCTTTAACGTCAAGCACACAAGCTCTCAACATATCTTCTAAAGTCTGAACGGTTCATTCGGCTTGACCATTGGTTTGAGGATGGAAAGCAGAACTTAAATGAACTTGGGTACCGAGACCCTTCTGAAAAGATTTCCAAAACTAAGAAGTAAACTGAGTACCCCTGTCAGAAATAATAGCCAAAGGGACTCCAGGAAGTTTGACGAGTTCCCGAATATACAATCTAGCATAGTCTTCAGCTGTAAAAGATGAATGCACAGGCAAGAAATGAACTGATTTCGTTAACTGATCTACTACAACCCAAATTGAATCATGATGGCAACGAGAAGAAGGTAAACCAACCACGAAATCCATATTCACTTCTTCCCATTTCAAAGTAGGAATGCTAAGCTCTTGCATCACACCACTGGGCATTTGGTGTTCTATCTTAACTTTTTGACACGTAGCACATTTTGACATAAATTTTGCTATGTTCCTCTTCATACCGTTCCACCAATAAATTTCCCGCAAATCATGATATATATTAGTATCACTGGGATGAATGGAATATCGTGTGCCATATGCTTCCGCCATATTTCTCTGCCTTAAGTTATCAATATTCGGAACACAAACTCTATCTTAAAATCTCAACACGCCATCTCCCCCTTGGGAGAAAACCTCTACCTTTTGGTTTTTAACGGATTCTTTTAACCTAACCAAGGTACGATCCTTGTCTTGCTTCTCCTTCACATCCAAAACTAAAGAGGACTCGGACCACTTTGAACTCCTATGCTACCCTCAGCATCACCAGACAACCTAACTCCCAACCTAGACAAGCGATTCACCTCACGGGCTAACTCTTTCTTATCATTTTCTACATGCGCTACACTACCCATAGACTTCCGACTAAGGGCATCCGCCACTACATTTGCCTTGCACGAATGATACAAGACACTCATATCATAATCCATCAATAGATCTAACCACCGTCTCTGCCTAAGGTTCAACTCTTTCTTGGTGAACACATACTGCAAGCTTTTATGATCCATGAAGACATCTACATGCACACCATACAAATAATATCTCCAGATTTTTAAAGCAAAAACCATCGCAGCTAATTCAAGGTCATGAGTAGGATAATTCTTCTTATGAGGCTTTAACTATCTAGAAGCATAGGATATAACCTTACCTTTTTGCATTAAAACATAACCCAAACCCACTCTGGAAGTATCACAATAAACCACAAAACCATCAACACCATTCGGAAAAGTCAAAATAGGGGTTGAATTGAGTCGAGTCTTCAACTCCTGAAAACTCTTCTCACAAGATTCTGACCACAAAAACTTCACTTTCTTTTGTGTCAAAAGGTTCATAGTAAACACATTAGAAGAAAACCCTTCAACAAAACGACAATAATAACCAGCTAGACCCAAGAAACTTTGGATGTCAAAGGGAGAAATAGGTCTAGACCAACTCTTTATAGCCTCTATCTTTTGAGGATCAACTGTAATACCTTCGGAAGAAACAACGTCACCCAAGAAATCTACGGACCTTAGCCAGAACTCATATTTACTAAACTTGGCAAATAATTGATACACCCTAAGAGTTTCTAGCACAATTTGGAGATGGTCTGCATGATCGACCTCACTTTGAGAGTAAATAAGAATGCCATCTATGAACATAATAACAAACATATCCAAATACTGCTTAAATACTCTATTCCTAAGATCCATGAAAGCCGCAGGAGTATTGGTTAACCTGAAAGACATCACTTGGAATTTAAAATGACCATAACAAGTTCAGAAGGCTGTCTTAGGAATATCACATTCCCTAACCTTGAGTTGGTGATAACCGGATCTAAGGTCTATTTTAAAAAAATATCTAGCACCTTGCAGCTGATCAAACAAATCATCAATTCGAGGAAGGGGGTATTTTCTTGATAGTTACCTTGTTAAGTTGACGGTAATCAATGCACATACAAAAGTTATCAACCATAACATTTTACTTCGATATCCAAATTGGATGAAACCAATTTTATTAGAAATAGGACTCTTATATCTTTTCGTTGATATATAGTATCTTACCCAGATTATTGTGTACGAGGAGTTATGATCATTTGAAGTTAACCCAAAAATTCACTTTTGATAGGCTGAAGTAGATCGACCATAACTTTTTGCTTCGATAGACAAATTGGATGAAACCAATTTCATTGGAAAGAGGACCCGCAGAGATTTCCATTGATATATAGTAGATCACCCAGATCATTATGTACAAGGAGTTATGATCATTTAAAGTAGGAGTAAAAATATGCCAGGCCTCATTACTTTTTCCTGCACATTTTACTATTTACTACTATTCATGGTTCGATCAAAATGTTCATAACTCGTCGCTCGGCTCTCCATTTTGGATGATCCACATATCATTGGAAATCTTATTCGATACTCTACATAATGATAGGTCATAATCTAAGACATTCCGCATGAAAAATTTATAGTTTATTCTAGAAGATAGAACCCAACACGTTTACGCATAAAATTTCAACAAAAAAATTCCCGGGGTATTACATTGATGATGATGTTGATGAATATGAGTTCCAACCCAAGTGTTGCAATTAATGATGTTATGTATGCTATGAGTTCTAGTTCAAGTTCGGCAAATAATGTTATGATGTTGAGACTATTGAGGATGTGATGATGATGATGATTATATGAGTTCCAATTCGAGTCTGGCATTGAGAGTTGGGTCTGATATGATATGGTATGGATTATTTGGTGGTTATAGTTATTATTCTATAAAGTTGTGGATCTTTGTTAATTTAGTTTCCTTGATTGAATCCTTCGGGATTATGAGTTCCGCATTGAGTTATTTACTTTTCTGTACTTATTGACTTATGGGGTCCAATTTAGTAGTTATAAATGTGTGATCTTTACATTAATCTTCCATATTTATTTATTTAACTACGCACAATGGTGTTGGTTCTTATTTATAGGTTTGCTTCACTGCCTTGACTAAGTTCATTTTATTTTGTATCTTATTGTATTAATATCTTGGTTTATCTCAGTAGGCTGAATATACCTACTAAGTACCTATGGATTTGGTACTCATACTACACTTTTGTACTATTTTCATACATATCCAAGTACTAGTTGTTGTCGTTGATACAAAACTCGTACTGGGTTGATTTCAGATATTAGGCGAGATTTTGGAGTCAGAGTTACCTTTTTTCCTTCTATTAGTCATAGTGTTTCATTTTCCGAGATGGATTGTATTTGAAAGTTTCAGTACTTATGTTTCATTTGTAGTAACTTTGTATTGGCATTACTAGGTCGTAGGATGATTATAGATATTTTATCTATCTATTTGACTATTATGACTTTTTTATTATTGTGTTAAGTCTTTAAACGTTTATTTCTAGCTTTTAGGCCATTTTCCACCATGTTAGCCCACTGCGTGTAGCTATAGGCTATGGTTTGGCTTACCAACTATTCAGAAAAGTAGGTACCATCATGAATAGTAAATCGAGTCATGACACGAATCCATGAATCATGCAACCAACTTCAATATCTGAATATACCCTTTTTTTGGCTTTCCAAACCTGACATCTACTCCAAATCACACACTAAATGAAATTTGAGTCCTGTCTGTACAACCCATCACACAAACCTCGAAGAACTAAAGTTGATCTAAGAAAAATCCATAATAGCATACATAAGGATAAGCTGATATGGTGCTACCTGGACACACAAATGGTGATGACCAATGTCTATGATCTATACCAAATACGCTACCTAATCTGGATGACTTTCAAAACTGATGGTCAAGAGTCCGAAGCATGAACACTCAAAACTAAACGATCTTCTCCAAGGTGTCCCACCAATTGAGGATGAAACAATTTTAATCCAACTCGAGTACACTTCTTCTTCTGAGATGAAAACCCAAAATTCTGATAAAAACTAAAAATCAAAGTCAAGAGCAGAAGAAACCATCATCAAATGCTAATGGGCTATCACCCGAGCATCTCTCAACCACAATCCATCTGAACTGAAGAAGACTAAATAAGTAGATTAAGAGTATGCTTATCTAGCTTATGATGACATACCAACTAAGATAAATTTGAAAATACAGGTTGTACCCAAACTCTACAACTCCCAACTATAATCTTAACATCGAAGTTGAACCGCTCAATCTCAATTGTCCAAGAAAATACTATAGATGAGTAAGCATCCAAATGCCAAAATCTAGCATAACTTCCATGTTGTCATCTAAAAGAGTCAAAATCTGAAACTTAAGCCAACAAGTCTGAGATGAGGCAAAACACCCAAATTAACCTCACTATCAAAAGCAGGCATATCCCCCAAAGACCCTACAAGAACCAAAATAGAAATATTGCCGAAGGACAAAATCAGAACTGAGGTAGTCCATCGTCTAAGGACACAAGCAATCTACTCCACATTTGTTGAAGGGCATAATGCATCAAGGCATACCCAAGGACTCACAAAGGCTACAAGCAGTACTAGTGATAACCGAAACTCTAGAAACTCGGACAAATGCAAGATTAGACAAACACTAGTCAATTGAATGATACATCAACAACAATGAATAACCATAGGCACATATCACCAAGGAAAATCACTCCACAAAGTCTTATTAGGCCAAAAAGTTTCAAAGTAAGGATTTCCTAAATCCTCCTATGCAAAACAACCTTTACCCAATTAAATCATGAATCACATCGTAGAAGAATAGGGTAGAAATCTCAATATCAATGCCAAGTTCAAGAACATTACAAAAAAATAAATCGGGTAAACCAAGATAGTGAATTCCCAATTGGCTAATCTTTAGGAGTGACTATAGGAAAGGATCACCCCTTTTCCACCACTTTTAACTCAATTGGATCAAGAACAACATCATAGCAAGAACAGAGTATCAAACTCCATACCAATACCAAGATCAAAGTTATCAACAGAGGCGAACCCAACAAACTAGAAAAGCAAACCTTATACCATTTGACATCAACATCAAGGATCCCATCCAGGTCAACCTTATAAAAAACGGCAATAGGGAAGGATAGTCAATTCGAAAACCTTAACAAACCAGAAGGTAAGCCCTAGAATCTCAATAAAAATGAGAAATATAACCAAATCCCCAACTCTCGAACCATAACAATACCATGGAAGTCCAACCTAATATATCTTTTATAACCCACTCAATCACCCAATTTAACCCACTCAATCACCCAATTTAACCCCTCCAACAAAAAAGAAAAACAAAGAACCTTACCTTGCTAAATAAGAGAAAACCATCCAACCGAGCTAGCCACTTAGGTCAATGAATAATAATCACGAGGAAGGGATTCTAACAAGAAAATGCTAGTATAGCCATCAAACAAGTAAGAATCAATCAATGTCAGAATAGTGACAATAATAACAACAATAGAAACCCCAGTACAAGATATAGGTGGTACCAAAAATGAAAATTAATGACAAGTACCACTCTTGGGCTATAAAAAAGCCAATAGCCACTGTAAATGGGACTCAAACCCAAATGCTAAACTCTTAGGAAAATATCAATACTGGTCTACTCTATCCATTATAAAAAAATCGTTTATGGGGATAGTCATATAATCATAAAATCTACACCAAGGCATACAATAATCAATACAAATATGCCTAGGCATATAGTCATCAATGGGTATAAAAACACCAATCTAAATCAAATAAAAGGTAATGGTAAGAAATAAAAGGCACAGCTATCATGGTGGAAATCCAAAGTCATAAACCCAATATACTAAAAAAAGTATGAATTTGGGTGGATCTAAACTCAAATTGAACGTATGAATCACTAACTGAGGCACTGAGTGCACCACCTTTAACTGAAGGCACTACATCTCTACAAGACTGATCTAGATGAATTGAATGACTAATAATCCTATACAAAGGACTTTTACTAGACCAATGACTAGTCTCTCTGAAGTCATAACAAACCCCTAAAGCCCTAACCTGGTGAGAAGCATGAGTTGACCCCAACTGGTTGACCAAAAGATACCTGGGACACTCCTACTGAAATTACTATCCTCTCTACAATCATAACACACTTCAGGGACCCTATGTTAGCAAGGAATTTTTTTGATATAGTTTGAATAACAAAATCGCATCTTGGGCACTCCTAAGACTAATGACCAAACTTGCCACAAGAAAAATAAGCTCTTAGAACACCTTGAGGTATTGCACCCACTTATCTAGAATAGATGCCTTAGCCTAAAGATTTATATGGAATTCATAGGGTATGGCAAAGACTTTTCCCAGTTGGACCACCAACACTGATCTGTGAGCCACCTATAGCTTAAGATGTTACATGTGGGAAACAAATAGGCTATAAGTAGATTTGATCCCCACAGGGACTCCTAAATAAAATACCAACAACACCTACAAATGACATAATCTTTTACCACTACCTTTATATATCCGAATACATGCTCTTTTAATTAACCTCAAGTGATCACCAACCTAAGAAAATGAAGGCTCAATCACTGTCAAATGCTCTGATGACAAAAAGTGTGGAAAAACTAATCCTCTAATAAATCCACACACCATCTCATGCTCTAAAGAATATAGCATAGGAGTATGTCTGACCCACTCAAGAAACCTAGTAGCGTACTCTAAAACCAATAAGGAACCCTGTTGAACACCAACAACCCTAACTACCGTCAAAGAACTACTTGATATAAAAGACTTCATCTATGGCTATAAGGTATCCGTAAAAAGGCTCAGAATACCCAATGTTAAATCATGAAAGGCTAAAGCAGTCAAAAAACTCTACTAGAGCCTAGGATGGTCCCACACTATCTAGCTGATGCTGAAGATCCTCAATATTAATCATTAACTCTCTAGTCTAATGTTGTGCTAAAACTCAAGAAACATGTGCAAAAGTTTCATCTACATCTATCAGAAACCTCATATCATCCATCTAGAATAGAATAGAGTAAAATAAGGTACTAGAGGTCATAAAAATACGAACACATAACAAGGAGTCAAGAATAGAAATTCCTAAGAATGCCCTACAGACCCTTAAAGATAGGATACAAATGTATTTATATCGATCTGTAGGACTCTACTAAACACTTTGCTCTAGTACCACCACACTGGTAAACCGATCTCTGATACTAATTTTTCACGATCCAATTTCTCATATCATAATGGTACCTTCCATAATCCACCAATAGGTAATCCTACCCATAAACTATAACAACTAGTAACAAATTATCTAAATAAAGGAAAGGAAATAGCAGAATAAATGTGTAACAAGATCAATATATAATAAGCAGCTCAAAACTTAGTGAAATTAGTAAAGGAACTTCTAATATAGTAAGAGTACAAAGAGAAATACATGGTGAATATAAGTACAATCTATCTTTGAATACAATGCAGAGATCAGTCTAATCCACAAGAGAGAGTAGTAATACTTTGAATGCCAGGAGCTCACCCTAAATATCCTATCCATAACTTCCCTTTATGATGAACACCATAATAGCAAGAACTCATACTATAATCTATAGGCTGCAGAAATATAATATGAGTACCAAACATATGGTACTCAGTAGGCATCAGCCTACTGTGATCTAAAGTTAATGGAATCATAAATAACATATAAAATAGGAATATAAACTACAGACAACTATCCAGGAAACTTAACTTGATAATACTATGAAAGAAATAAGGATAACCTTGCTAATTCTACTAGTAATCATATTCTAAAGTACAATACTATATATCCCTTGTCAACATACAAAAAAAGGAAAGAAATTTATATAATAGTATACAAGGCCAAGAATAAATATACCTCATGAATAGAAAAAGAAGAGAAGGACATATGATGATATCATATATATATATGTAGACATATATATTTATGTAGACATATATATATATATGTAGACATATATATATATATAGGACTACTCAAGGTACGGATCTAAAGTAACCAACCTAATATCTCAAGGCTGCCTAGCTAAGTAGGAAACTAGTGATGGCATGATCAGGGTCCCTAACTATAAAGTCTAACCATGAGATAACTATCAATAGCATAATTTACCATAAAAAGAAAAGGGATTGAAATCATACCTCCAACCTTAGTATCAGTTCATAATCAGGCTTCCACAAACTAACCATAATAGCAACAATGAAGTAACCAGTCTAGTCCGAACAAACAATACCTAGCTAGGTCCTCATAAACCTAGAAGGTTCAACCAACACTCAACAAACAGCAATAATAGCATATACCTATGTAGCCCCATAAGGTTGATAGATATATGCATAAAAAAATATACTGGTGATAGGCAATAGATATGAATGAATGAATGCCAGGTAAATCCATCATACCATAACTAATCCAAGTGCCATAACATACCAAGTGCATATATCTCATCCATCTCAATAACTTGCAAAAATAGGACCTACGGCGACTTCTTTGCTTCAACACTATGGCTCATGGATAAAGGGGCCCCTAACGGATTCAAAAATATTTATATACCCTACCTGGTCCTAATCCAAGATTTTCAACCATCATCATCAATCTACTCTATCCAGTATCGGAGATATATAGATATAATAAGTGCAAAAACACAAACCATGTCTAAAAAAGTATAGGTATGTAAATCCATTTCTTGAGATCCAAAACTAAATCAACATAAAAGTATAGAAAGAGCCAGAAGCTCTCTCGACCGAAGTAAATAGTAGTGGTAAAAGAGTGTATAACCCATGGGTCAGAATATATCTTGGTCTAACTTCTAAAACATCATCTTTTGTTCTAAAAACTCATAAATTATTACTTAAAGTGGTATGATTCCTATTATAAAAGAACTCGTATTAAAAGTAAAAAGTGGAAATGAATCCTTTTTTATAAAACAATAGTGAAATAATAATTTTTGTTGGAATTGTACCACTAAGGGAGCAGGAATGCACATAATAGTATAAATACCATCACTAGTATCCAAAAAATAACACATAAGGCACCTAAGCATCCACTAGAATCACACCCTTCTCTAAGGGTAGAATACTCATATAGAGTCCAACTAGTATCGTAACCACAACCACGAGACCAATAGTACATAACTATTGTAATAATAATTCTATGATCTAAAAATCTATTATTCAAGCCACAAGGTCAAATAGTCAACCTTATACTAAAGGATACTTAGTATCAACTATAGTCAACATGCTTATATTCTAGGGTGATAGGATCTTATAGCCACAACACATATTTTATCTTAAGGGTTGATTCACCCTTCAAACTCCAAACTCCTAAATTAGGCTTAAGTCATAATATTGTAATCATAAACATGTCCTATTATACCCACCTTGAATGCAATCTACACTACACACCATCTTATGAATAAATGTAGATTGAAGCCTACGTCAATACCAAAGCACAATCTTTGAATCATCCACAACTTGCTCATCCTTGCTCCACAATCCCAAAATCTCATCACACTATAAAAATAATAATCATGCATCAATAGGAGAAAATGAATATTTATATCGATAGATAAAAAATTACCCGTGGGGCATGTAAATGAAATCCAAAATTGAATCTGTTAAGAGGTCCCTCGAAGAAAAGGAAAGTATGCTTAAAAGTTATGTTAAATGGAGCATAACTTGCAGCCCAAATCATCCCTTAAAGTCTAAGGATTTTAAGACCTAATTTCTAAGTATTTACAATGAAATAGAATGGAATTTGATAGGCAAAATAATAGGAAATGACCAAGGAGTGTTACGCTAACTTACAATAGATTCAATGGATGATTTCCCACACTTTCCCTCTTTTCAAGATCTCAAAATATTGGATAATAAGTGAGAAAATGAGGGGAAAATCAGGTGAAGAAAAGGGATTTAACAATGACCAGGTTTTGCTAAAGTGGTTACTTGTCTGCTTAAATACCTACCGCTTAAGAGTCACAAGTCCCATAAAGCGATCAGGCATAGGGATGCAGACATATCGAATGAGGAACCTTTTTTTCTCAAGCAATGTCGTTGAAGTGAAAAAGAAAAGGTTAAGCGGCCCTAGTCTATATAGACAAGGCCGTTAAAATGACTCCATATAGTTAAATTAACTATCGCTAATTCGACAATCTCTTAAGCGATCAAAGCAATTGAACTAGATGGTGCATGCACCAGATTTCTCTAAGTCCAAATGGACTCCGACTGGGTGCTTAAAATTCATTTGGAAACCCGTGCGTTCATGAAAACTATGCTACCATACAAAATTTGGCATTCCAGACTTAATGGAACCATCAAATCTTTTAACCAAGATAATTTTGACTAAATATGGGTCACACACCTATAGTTCTATTTTTGATAAAATCACCTAATAGCCCAAAATGAGTTTGGACACCTTAAGACCTAAACCAATGGTCCTCCTAGCCTAAAATTAATGTTCTAGCGTTGATGGCACTATTAGAATTCTTATCCAAGGTCATTTACTAGGAGTTTTGGTAGCGTCTTAACTGTGATAGATCTAAAATAGGGAAATAAGCTTAAAATCCAAATGAACTACCCAATAATTGAATCGATAGTTCTGATAAGTCACAAAATAACATGTAGCCACTATAGGAAAGATCTAAATAACATAAACATGCATAAATTAAGTAACTTATAGGATCATTACAACAAGGTTGATTTATTACTTGCGCATCAGTGGAGCTGAAGGCCATTGGCATAACTACCCTGCATATGACTTGGAGTTAGCAGTGGTAGTTTTGTGCATAAGATTTGGAGGCATTACTTCAATATCTTATAACTCAAAGAAAACTTGATTTGAGACGACGTAGATAGATGAAGCTAATGAAGAATTATGACATTTCTATTTTATACAATCTAGACAAGATGAATATGGTACAGATACCTTGATCTAGAAGGTGGTACATATACAAAACTTGAATCTATTTTAGTTTCAGAGTGGACATTGGTATGAGACACCTAGTCCTTAGCGAAATTGATGGTCCAACTTAATAGTTCAGAATCTAGGAGAATCCTTGCTAGTGTTGAGGCTAGGTCTACTTTATTTAAGTAGATTTAGAGTCGTTAGTTTAAGGATAATGAATTTTATTAAATTCATGATCTGGTGATAAGGGGTAAGTCTTGGGGACTACCATAGATTCTCAAGGTATTATGAGGTATAATGGTTGTATTTGTGTTTCGGAGATGGAAAACTTGATCTAGTTTATATTGTGTGAGGCTCACAGCTTCAGACACTCTATTCACCCTAGGATAGTTATGATGTACAGATATTTAAGGGAACACTACTTGTAGAGTGGCATAAAGAGAGATGCATTATACTCTAGATCACTGCCCATGTTGTCATCAGGTGAAAACTGAGCATTAAAGGCCTTGAAGGATGATTTAGAAATTGCACATTCCTGAGTGAAAGTGGGAGCAGGACACTATGGGAACAGGACACTATGGACCTTACTAGTGGTTTTTCTCGCACCTCCGATGGTTCTGACGGTATTTGGGTCATTTTAGATCGGTTTACCAAATTAACACGTTTCCTTCCTATCCAGATGTCCTTCAGTGCCAAGGGGTTCTCCCATATCTGTGTTTTTTAGATAGTTTACCTGCATGGATTACCCATATCCATTATTTTAGAAAGTGACTCGATATTGAATTCAAGATTCTCAAGGACTTTTAAGGAGGAGTTAGGTACTTAGATGGACCTTGGCATCAATTTTCAACCTTACACCAATGGGCAATCAGAGTAAATTATTTGGGTTCTTAAGGATTTTCTTTGAGCTTATGTTATAGACTTTGGAGCTCAGTCGGATAAGAACTTAAACATTAGAATAGTTTGCCTATTATAATGGTGTCACGACCCGAACCAAGGCCTAGTCATGATGGGTATCTCAAGCCTATCGTAGGCTAAAGACCACCCCTATCCTAACCACCTAAGCACAATAATGATCAAAGTGGAAGCAAAACCAAACAATAATAATGATATATAAACCAACAGGATGCTTCTAGGAATCCAAAACAAATAACCAACTCACACTTTGTCCACATAATCCTCTAAACCAGAATACCAAATTAGGTTGGGATATGCCCCCGACCATGATAACAGAACTCTTCAATTTCCAAAATCTAAAAAGAAACCTAAGATACTGGAAAAGCTTTTTGGAAGATAAAGACTCACTACTGCACAACAATACAATAGACAATCGCACCACCTAATGTTGCACAAGGGTAATAGAAAAGTCTTCGAACCCTACATCATGAAGTAATGTAGAGTCCTAGTATAGTCAATAGGATAAGAACTTTCATGTAACTCAAAGAGAGTGATAAAATAATGCCATGTCCAAAATTAGTCAAACCACATGCAAAAATTCTTATATATAAGTATATAAGATGTCGGGATAGGGTAAGGGTCATGAACATGAGAGTTTAAAATAGTAACCTAGACTGTGTAGCTCTATTCATCCTAAGGATACCCACAAGATATATAAGTTTAGCTCCCCATGCTGAAAGGGCCCCAACGCATATAAGCCATACAAACTGAGGAAAATCGAGTGAGGGTTAAAGAAACCAAGTCTCCAACCATCCCAAATATATAATGTGTGAACTATGCAAACGGTCATAAAGACATCCACACCGCCAAACGTGGTTTCTAGTATTGGTCCCCTTGGGACCTCAACCTTCACAGTGAGCTACATAACCTACTTTAAGCCCAAATTAAAAAGTTTGCAAAAAATCACAATTATTAACCCATGAGTCATTTATTAGGACATTTACTATTATGGTATCATCATATCAATATGCTTGCAAGCTAAATCTAATTATGTCATTCCAAATCAATTAACCAATTTGACTCCTAAGGTTCTATTTAGAAAACAAAAATCATGGACACCAAGGCCCTTCAAATCCATTTTATCCATTTAACCATTTTTCAAAACCAAATTACAAAGTGGGTTGAGGTTAATGTCAATTCCAAGTCAAAATTTATCAATTTGGGGAAACCCATGTTCCCCATTCCAAATCCCCATAACAATGCATATATTTAGCTCTAAAAATAACAATTAAAGCATAAATAATCACATTTAAAGCATGGGAAAAACAATTCTAATAGATATTATCAAACCCCTCAGCCTAATTTCAAAGTCCAACAATTAAATCACATGATTTATGAACCAAATTGTGTCATGATATAAAAATAAATGTTAGGAAAGAGAGATATGCCTGAAACATACAAAAATAGGAAGAAAATCCAAAGTTGAGAGCTTGAAGATTGAATTCCCTGAAAACCCTAGTTTTCTCAAGTGTAAGAATTTGAGAGGAGAGAGTTGTGTTTTGATTTTGTTAACTGATGGAAAAAGGTCCAATTTTGGTATTTTATGTCATGGGTAATGTTTAAGGAAGGAAAAAGACCAAATTACCCTTATAGAAAAAGTTTTAGGAAATTAGCTCCCAGTCATTACAAGTCGGGTAACAACTCTTGGTGACTGGTCATGATTCATTCCTTAGAGTCGTGTCCTAAGCAAAAACATTGGGCTATCTTACTATTTTAGTCATGAGTCCTTCACCACGACTCCTTACCTTACCTAACGACTTGTGATGACTAAGTCGTGATCACTGAAGAGACTATGAGTCTTACCCTACAACTCATGACGGGTGATAACAATTCGTCACCTAAGTCATAGTCTGGCAGTATCTTCAAAACTCAAAATTTTTTAGAGTCCAAGACTTGGGGGTATTACATTATCCCCTCTTTAGGATAATTCATCCTCGAATGAGAAGCTTGGGGCACCATATCATGAATACAAGGCAGAATGAAACCAGAACAAAAAAACAAATTTGAAATGTGGTTAGAATAAAAGAATGCATACCTTAAGCATATTTAACTAACCTAGTAAACAAGAATGGATATTTAGCTTTCATATTATCTTCAACTTCCCATGTAGCTTCTTCCACCTTTTGGTTCCTCCAAAGCACTTTTATCAAAGCTATATCCTTATTCCTCAATCTACGAACCAGCCTATCCAATATCTATATAGAGACTTCCTCATATACCAAGGAATCCGAAACACCAAAATCCTTCACAGGAACAACCAAAGAAGGATCATCCACACATATCTTCAACATCGACACGTGGAACACATGATGAATAGAAGTAAAACTCATGGGCAACTCTAACTCATAAGAAACATTCCTAACTTTCCTCAAAATCTGATATGGACAAATATAATAGGGATTGAGCTTCCCCTTCTTCCCAAACCTTATCACTTCTTTTATAGGAGAAACTTTTAAGACCATTTAATTGCCTACTTCAAACTACAACTTCCTTTACCTCACATCGTGCATAAGACTTTTTGTGACTCTAAGCAGTCTTAAGTCTTTCTCTAATCACTTTTACCTTCTTCATGGCTTGGTGAACCAAGTCAGGACCAAACAATACAGTTTCACCAACCTCAAACCACCCAATAGGAGACCTACACCTCCTACCATAGAGAGCCTCAAAATAATCCATCTAAATACTCAAATGATAACTATTATTGTACATAAACTCAATAATAGGTAGTGATCCACCCAACTACCTGTAAAATCAATTACACAGGCCCTTAGCATATCCTCCAAGATATGAATAGTCTGTTCCTCTAATCTATCTGATTGAGGGTGGAAAGCAATGCTAAGGTTCACCTTAGTCCCCAAACCTGGTTCACTTTAATCTCTAAAACTTTCTGAAATAAATGGCAAAAGTGAGATAAAAATTCCATACCTCGATCTAAAATGATGGACACAGGCGCCCAATGCAACTTCACAAACTCCTGAATGAATAACTTAGAATAATCCTCTCCTGAGTAGTTAGTCCTCATAGTCAAGAAGTGAGTATACTTAGTCATCCTATCCATATTTACCCAAATCTAGTCATACTTGTTCTGAGACCACGATAGACTCATAATGAAATCCATATTGACCATCTCCCACTTCCATATAGGCAACTCTATCTCTTGGGATATGCCATCAGGCCTCAAGTGCTCTACCTTAACTTGATGACAAACCATACACTTAGTAAAAAAAAATTTTCACATTTCTCTTCATATTGTTCCACCAGTAACTCTCTTTTAAGTCATGATACATTTTTGTCAAAACCGGATGAACTGTATACCTTGACTTGTGAGCCTTACTCAATATCCTTTCTCACAGTCAATCAATATTGGGAACACACAATCTGCCTTGGTACCTCAAAATTCTATCTCCCCCAATCTTGAATTCCATAACTTTTTCCTGACTCATATCATCCTTAATCTATATAAGTATGGGATCCAAAACCTGCTTCTCCTTCACCTCAGCACTAAAAGATGATTTTTCTACTTCCTGGACAATAACTCTCCCACCCCAACATCCAAGAGACAAACTCCTAAGTTAGCCATTCTATGAATGTCCTTCACCAACCCTCTTTTTCCCTCATCAATGCAAGATAAGCTCCACATAAAAGACCTTCTAAGAGCAACAACAACAACATTAGCTTTACCTGGATTGTAGTGAAGGCTCATGTTGTAATCCTTAAGCAATTCGAGACACTGCCTTTGCATGAGATTCAACTCTTTTAGAGTAAACACATACTATAAGATCTTATAATCGGAATAAACATCTATATGCACCCCATACTGATAATGATGCCAGATCTTTATAGTAAAAACCACAATCACCAACTCTAAATCGTGTGTCAAATAATTTCTCTTACGAACGTTGAGCTGTCTAGAAGAATAAGCCACAACTATACCATGTTGTATCAACACATAACCCAGTCCTACATGCGATATATCACAATACACAACAAAACTATTAGTACCCTCAGGCATGGTCGAAAATGGCACAGAGGTCAACTTATCCTTCAACTTCTCAAAACTACCTTCAATAGAATTGAAACACAAGAACTTCACCTTTTTTTAGGTCAACTTTGTCAATAAAGTGGCATTAGAAGAGAAACTCTCCACAAACCTCCTATAATACCCAACCAAGCCCAAGAATCTCCTAATATCAGTTGGAGTCGTGGATCTAGGCTATTTTTTAATTGCCTCAACTTTCTGTGGATCCACCTTGATCCCCTTACTAGAAACATCATGCCCAAGAAAAGTCATAGCATTTAGCCAGAATTCGCACTTAACAAATTTGGCATACAACTCCTGGTCCTTAAGAGTTTGCAACATAATTTGGAGGAGATTGGTATGATCCTCCTTACTCTTAGAATACGCTAAGATATCATTGATGAAGACTATCACAAACAAGTCTAGGAACTGCCAGAAAACCCAATTCATGAGATCCATGAAGGCAGTCAGAGCATTAGTCAACCTAAATAACATAACCAAAAATTCATAATGACCATACCGGGTTTGGAATGCAGTCTTGGGAATTTCAACCTTTATAATTTTTAACTGATGATACCTCGAATGAAAATCAATCTTAAAGAAGCATCTAGCACCCTGAAGATTGTTGAAAAGATCATCAATCCTAGAAAGGGGTTACTTATTCTTCACTGTGGCTTTATTCAGCTGCCAATAGTCTATACACATCGGAAGAGAACCATTTTTTATGCACAAAGAGAACGGCAATGAGAAAACACTAGGACAAATAAAACCCTTATCAAAAAGATCCTCTAAATTCTTCTTCAGCTCCATTAATTCAGCTAGAGTCACTATATAAGGAGTAACTAAAATAGGATAGCTATCCAGTAGAAGATCAATAACAAAATCAAATTCCCTGACTGAAGGAATTCGACAAAGATCATTAGAAAATACTTTAGGCAACTCACTAAACACGTCGACAAATTGCAAGGAGGGAAATCCACACTAGAATCCTTAACTCCATCTAGATGATAGAGACACCCTTTGGAAATCAACTTATGATATCTAAGACAGGAAATATACCTCCTTTTTGGCACTAAGGAACTTCTCTCCCATTCAATTACCGGTTTATTAAGTAATTGGAAACTGATCTTTTGGGTTCTACAATTCAAAGACGCATAGCATGAATGAAGCTAATCCATCCTCAGCATCAAAATCAACCATATTAAGCTCTATTAGATCCATTAATGTCTCCATATAAAAAATACACACCACACAACCCGTATAGATCTTCTAGCAATAATAGAATCACCCATAGAGTAACTATAAAAAATGGGTCAAAAATATTTTCAGGACCAAAACCAAAGTGCACACCCACATAAGGGGTTAAATAGGAATGCGTAGAGCCTAGATCAAACAAATAATACACATCATGGGAGAAGAGCTGTAATGTACCAGTTATAACATTTGGAGATGCCTCAGATTCCTAATAGGTGTCAAAAGCATAGAGATGATTCTAGATAGTACTGGTACATAAAGTGGCACCCTTTTGTGCAGGAGCCAAAGAAGTGGTGACCAAAACCTTATTAGGCCTATTAGTTACCTTAGCTATCGTATAGTTCCTCTACATATAACTAGGCTGAAAAAAATTGAAATATAAGTTCTTTCCCTTATTGTAATAACCTCGGTAAAGCTGTCCATAAAATCTAAAAGGAGGATAAGGTAGGGCTGATTGAGCTCCATTATCCTAAGACTAGGCACCTTATGCCTTAAGACTATTGCTAGTCTGAAAATGATAATCATCAAATGACTTAGGATAAGGAGCACTTGTCAATGAATATAAACTAAAATTTCCCTAAGTCTTATTCTTGGTCTACTGCCTACCATATTTCCTACTATTCTATTGATTCGCACCTTACTCTGATACTTGAACTTCTTATTTTGCCTCTCTTCCATCTCTGCCTGTCTCTTTTTTATCTTTTACCTAGTTCATAAAAACTACAAGTTTGGAGATGTCCATATCATTATTCAATATTGCATCCTTACACTTCAATACCTAGTCATAAGACAAACCAAAAGAAAATTTCCTCATCTTAAATCTTATGGTAGACACCAACTCTGTAGCATAACTACACAACTGTAGAAATTTCAATGCATATTCTTTCACACTCATCTTGCCTTGCATCAAATTAACAAATTCCTCTACCTTATCTTTCATCAATTCCTAAGGAAAGAAATGATCTAGGATGGGACCTAAGAACTCATCCTATATAGTCATCTTAGCATCATCACCTCTCAACTATTCCTACTTCTCATACCACTGATAAGCTACAACTTTTAATTAATATATAAAAAACTCTATGCCCTCTAAATTAGTAGCATGTATCACTCTAAAAACCTTATCTATATCATCAACAAACCCCAGAGAATCCACCTCAACCTTAGAGCAATGAGGGTTGAGGGATTCAACCTTATGAACTGGCCAACTCTAGTGATCTCAGAAGAAGGAGCAACAAAACTAACATAATCAAACTGAAAAGATTGTGCCACTAATTAAGTAAGTAGGTCAATAGACTAGTAGAACTCCATATTAGAGATATCTCCTTGGGGCATTTGGGCATGAGTACCATCAGCCTGGAAAGCATAAAGAGGACTAATAGGAACTAGTGGAACTTTATTTAGAGCAGTAGAATTAAGAGTGAGGACCCTAGACCAAGTCTGCACTCTATAAGCAGGATGAGTTCCCTCCACACTGCCTTCATCTAGGATAGAGGGTTTGGTAGAGTTTCTATGAACATCAGCTCTTTGGGGAGGCATGATAGGAAATATGAGAAAGCCAGGAGTTAGGGAAGTTTAATAACACCAGACTCTATAGCCCAAAATAAAACACGAAAAAGGGAAACATTCCTAAATGCCTTGTATTCTCTACCTTATAAGTGTGGCATGCTACATAGCCATAAAATGAAATCTACTCTATATGGATTTATGGACACACAATAAACCTAAACTATACTTTGATACCAAGCTCGTCATGACCCAAAATAGGGGATAGATATGATAGTATCTCAAGCCCACCGTGGGCTAAATACCATCCCTTAGCCTACTATATGAGCACAATAAAGATCAAAGCAGAAGAAAAACCAAATAATAAGAATGATATATAAACCAATAAAAAGTTTTTAACAATCCAAAACAAATAACCAACCCATATTTTATCCACAAAAGCCTCTAAACTAGAATACCAAATTAGGTCGGGACATGCCTCTGACCATGACAATAGAATTCTTTAATTCCCAATATATAAAAAAATGGCAATGCTTATCAGAAAATAGAGTCCCACCACTTCACAAAAACTTAAAATATAACCACACTACCTCAAGCTGCACAAGGGTAACAAAAAAAACTTTGGACCCTACATCATGAAATTATATAGTGTCCGAGGATGGTCAGTGGGATAAGCACTAGCATGTAAATTAGCGAGAGTGATAAAATAAATCCATGTACAAAATTAGTCAAACCACATGCACACATTTATATATATACATATATAAGATATCAGGATAGGGTAATGGTCATGAACATGAGAGTTTAAAACTATTAACCTAGATTGAGTACCTCTATCCATCTTATGGGAACCCATGGGCTATATGGGTTCAGGTCTCCTGCTGAAAGGATCCCAACGTATATTATCCGTATAAACTAAGGAAATTTTTGGAAGGGCTAGAGACACTAAGGCTCCAATTATCCCAAATATATAATGTGTAAACTATACATATGTTCATAAAGACCTCCATGGCAACAAACATAGTTTCAGTATTGGTCCCCCTGAAACGTTTACCTTTACGACAAGCTACATAACCCCTATTAAACCTAAATTAAAATATTTACACATAATCCTAATGATTAACCTAGGAGACATTTATTAAGACATTTACCATTGTGATATCATCATACCAATTATGCTTTCAAGCTAAATCCAATTAGTTCATTCCAAACTAATTAGCCAATTTAACTCTTAAGGTTTTATTTAGAAAACCAAAATCATGGCTACCAAGCCCCTTCAAATCTATTTTATCCATTTGACTATTATATGTAATGAAATGTTCCCAAAAATTTTAAAGAATGCATATATCCATATTCTAAAACTAAATTACAAAGTACGTTAAGATTAATGCCAATTCCAAGTCAAAATCCATTAATTTAGGGAAACCCATGTTCCCCATTCCAAATACCCATAACCATGCACCAATTTAGTTCTAAAATCTATAATTCAAGCATAAATATCATATTTAAAGCATAGGAAAAACAATTCCAATAGTCATCATCAATCCCCTCAACCCAATTATAAAACCCAATAATTAAATCATATGATTTATGAATCAAATTATGTCATGATGTAAAAATAAAAGTTAGGGAAGAGAGACATGCCTGAAACATATAAGAATAGGAAGAAAATCTAAGGTTGAGAGATTGAAGATTGAATTCCTTAAAAACCTTAGTTCTCTCTTGCTTAAGAATTTGACAGGAGAGAGTTGTATTTTGATATTTTTAACTAATGGAAAAAGTACCAATTGTAGTGGTTTATACCATGGGTAATGTGTAAGGAAGGAAAAAGACCAAATTACCCTTAATGAAAAATATGTAAAAAATAGCTCCCTGTCATTATGGGTCGGGTAATGACTCGTGGTGACTGCTCATGAGTCATTCCCTGGACTTATGGCCTATGAAGAAACTTTGAGCCATCTAACTATTCTGGTCACGAGTCCCTTACCATGACACATGACCTTACCTAACAACTCATGAAGACTAAGTCATGATCAAGATACTAACTTGGGCACACTTAATTAATGAGACTATGAGTCTTTCTATATGACTCATAAAATATGATAATGACTCTTCAACTTATTCTTAGTTTAGGCATTATTGTCAACACTCATAAATTTTTATAGTCCAAGACCTAGGTTATTTCAAATAGCTACTATTCAAACTTTGAGATAGCACTATTTAAGGAACTATAAGGTAGGTGTTGTAGATATCTAATAGGGTGGTTTGAGACCTTTAAAGTTAGGCTCTGTGGTACTGACTTACTTCAGGAGTCATTGGATCAAGTTTGGATAATTTAGGACAGAAAGAGGGAAACTTAGACTACGCAAAAGGCTTATACAGATCATAGACTTTGTGACTTCAGATTTTGAGTTAGAGATGGAATGTTCCTTCAAGTATTTACTATAAAGCATGTGATACTATTTTGGAGGAAGGGAAAACTCATCCTTAGGTATATTGGACATTTTGAGATACTTTACATAGTTGGAGATGTGGCCTATATGTTTGCCTTGACCCTATATTTTTCCAATGTCCATCTAATTTTCCATGTTTCAATATTGTAGTATGATATCCCTAATGAGTCACATATGCTTTGGTAGGAATTGATTCAGTTGGATAAGAGGTTGACCTTCATGGAGGATACAGTTCTCATATTGGCCATGGATGTCAGATGATTGGACTCTAGAAAGATTCAAATGGTTAAGGTTTATTGGAGACACCACCCAATAGAGTAGGCTACTTAGGAGATTGAGAGAGAGATGTGGTCCTTGTATCGCTACGTATTTGAGCATTAAAGTATATATTGACCCTTTACTTTTGCAGATAAAAGTCCTTTTAGTAGTGGATATTGTAATGACCCTCCAGATTATTTTGTGCATTTCCATGCATTCACTGTTTAGAGATTTCCTATAGCTTCCCCAAGTCATTTATGACATAATAGAGCTAACAGTTTGTTACCATGTTGTTCATTTAGTTTTTAGAGCCAATTTTCTCTTTTGAAGTTTTTGTTATTAAGGTTTGGAAAGTGGGAATACACTTTATATAAGCACCTTATATGCAAATTCTAATAGTTCCATTAATTCAAAAACATTAATTTTAGGCAGGGGATCCTATGGCTTGGGTCTTATGGCTTTTGGACCCATTCTAAGCTATTGGGTGGATTTTGACAAAAGTGGTCTTTGGGTATGGGACCCATAATTCATCTAAATGACTTTGGATGGAAATATTAATGGCATCATTGAGGATAAATTTCAAATTTGATAAGGCAGCATAGTTTATTTGCATTCACGGGATTCTAAATGAACCCAAGGGGTTAATGGAAACTTAGCAAAAACCAAGTTTCAGCTGGTGCATGGACTTAGCTGGTGCAGTTGCTTAAGTGGAACTTTGGTCACTTAAGCGAACAAGAGAGTCACTTTAGAGGCCAAGCTGGTCCCCGCCTATTTCACCTTAGTGGATACCTGACTGCTTTAGTGGATGTCACATAAATGATGTATTGTCTACTTTAGCAGAGGTCATCTAGGGGTAATGGTCACTTAAACGACCACGTGTCACATTTGCGGCGATCTCTTAAGTGGTCAAATGGCCGCTTAAGCCATAACTGTAGTGGAATTTAATTCACCCTTCACCCATTTTCTCTCATTATTCTCAATACATAAGTCTATCAAAACCCTAGAGAGCTTAGAAAATTAGGAGATTTATCCCTGGGTGATCATAGGGTGTTGATGAGCTCAAATAAGTATTTCCTCATCGTAATCCTTGTGAGTTTTTATCTAATTCTTAATTTAATTCTTCGATTTAATCTTAAATCCCTAGTTTCTTAATAGGTTAATTTTGGAGTCATTTGTGCTCAAAATTTACTCATTCTTAAGGCTGAATGATCCTTGAGCATAAAGGGACGTGTTGACAGTTGCAAAATTATGATTCTGCAAGAAGGCCCCATATGAGATTTTATCTTGATTTTGGACTTAAAGCATTAAAATGCAATATGGGTATCCTTATTCTCGTATTAATGTGTAGATTATAATTTTGATTGTGTAGCATCATGCAGAAGCTTCTCAAAATGGAAAAATTCTAATTTAGTAGGTTTTATCAAGCATTCTTTGACATCTAGGTAGTCTAGGCTTACTCTCTTAATAGATTGAACTTTATTACAGTATTGGTATGATATTATAATAGTCTTGGGTTGGAAACTTAAAACTTAATTGAATAGTTAGCTAAATTCAAATTATTTAGTTCGCTAGTGAGTCGTATTTAGGCGGATTAGACCTAAATACCCATTTCTTGGTTGAATTACAACCTTATGACTTAATGAGATTTATTTAGCAACTTATGGCAAGACTTTGGGACCTTAGACTAGTTTTGGGTTTGAATTGCCTTAGAATGAACTTTCGTCCTTAGAAGCTGAAACACTCTAGGTTTAGCACCCTTAGAAATTTTCCTGTATTTTTTCGTTTTTGGTCAAGGTACGACTAGGGGGTTCAGTTCGTATGCTGGGGTATGATTGGTAAGGTTTGGTCGTACACTAACCAGTAATGTTTGGTGGGTTGGATTGGTTTCTGGAATAGATACGATTTAGGTTAGTACAGGTCGTATGGTCAGATATGAGTCGTATGGTTTAGGTTTTCCTTCCCTTAATGTGATACTTAGTAAAGTAACTTGGATCTAAGTATGAGTGACTCACTATAGTTGTGAGCTAGGGTACGAGTCGTATTGTCCTACTCGTCTGTAGGATGATGTCAACTTATTTTGGTTCCGTTATAGGTACGGGTGATGCAAGTTCGGAAAGTGCTAATTGCATGGATTTATTTCAACTTGGTATCAAAAGCATGAAGTGTTTCAAGAGAGTGTGGAAGATAAGAATCAACACAATAGAAGATTAATATGATATTTTATGATCCTTTTTAGTCATAATATGATGCACATTTAATCAAGGGCATTTATGTATTTTCATCTCTTAGCTTACCCTAGAAGTATAAATAGAATATGATGAGCATATTTTGGGTAGACTACATTTTTTAGATTGAACACTCTTGATGAGTTTGTGGGTTTATCCTTTTGTCTCTACATTAGATCTCTCTTGAATATCTTTTGGTAAGATTATTCATGTATGAGTTCAATTCTCTTCTCCCTTGAATTAATCATGTAATTATTTGTTCAAATTAGAGAGTCACAGATCAACATTTATTCATCTCTAGTTTACTTCAATTGTGGGATTATTCTTTCTTTCCTACTTATCTCTTCTTAATTTCTTGATTATCTCTTGAATCTATATATCTTGTATCCTATTTTACATCAATTGGTATTAGAGCAAAGCTAAAGAATTGTTCCTACAATTGTTAATCCTTGGCTTGTATCATTTGAAAAATTCAAAAAAAAATAAAAATAAAAATCAAACTAAAAATTGGAGAAATTTTCAAGTGGGTGTTGTTGGGTTTTGTTGATAATAATTCAAAGTGCTTGAATATCAAATTTGAAAGCATTTGAAGTTGATTTGGAGTTAATTTTGCCCTATTTTCTCTCATTTTCACAACTAAAATTTCAGCACTTTTTAAAGTGCAAAAAATTGAGTTTTTGAGCTTTCTTGTGAAAATTTTACCCTCATCTTGTGGATCTAAGTTGTTTTGTTCATGGGTAAAATATATTAGTTTCCAATTTTGGAATATACAAACGAATTTGGGGTCAATTTTGAGTTTAAAAATTAGGCTTTTTTCCTTGTGCAAATTTTAGTGAAATTTTGAAGTTTGAGTTGATTTCTTATTTCAAAAACTATTGGGTGATGCTTAAAAGTGTCTCATATTGATTGAGTAAACTTGATTCGAGTTGAGTCATCTTTTTCCCAAACTATAACATTTGAGTAGGTTGGTTTATGGGTAAATCATATTGTATGTCAATTTCTTTAGATAGATTACGTTGAGTACTAGTTCTACTCGTGTTATCTAGTTATTTTTGTGTTCATATTTCATTTCATGTCAATTTCTTTCGTTCTTTTCTCTTTTTAGTTTCATTATGTTTTTAATTGATTCTTTGTATGTTAGTATGTTTGTCCTTCTTTATTATTGACATAAACTCTACTCCGAACCGATACTTGAAAGCTTACTTTGAGATTATTTGAGATTGTAGAATTATGAAGAGACTAAGGAATACCCTTGAGTGGTAAAAGGCTTGAGTGGTGAGATCATTTGAGTGTGTTCATAAAATCCTATGACCTTTGAGTGTATACACGAGCGGAAAGAAAATTGAGTACCATCACTTGAGTTATACACGTGAGGGAGTGACTTGTGAGGTCTATTATTTACCAACCACCTTTATTGTTCTAATTATTTCTTTTATAGGTTCAAGGAGTTACAATAGTAGTTTGGATCAATGGAAAAAGGAGAACTTTATCTTATAATTCTACTTCTAGTAAGAGTTGTTGTGAAGTTTTTCATGATATAGTGGTGCATCTAGAAGAAAAAAAGAGCATGAGCTTAATGAAGGTTTGACTAAATTTGAAGTCATTGTGGAGGGGTATGAGAGTGGTTCCACATTTGATTGCACCTAAGTGTAAACAAATTGTGTTATACCAACTTCATTGATCCTTCTTTGGTTGAGTGGTTGGATATACCTTGTCATATGAAAAGATCACCATATAAATTTAATGGAAGTTTGGTTAACAAAGAGGTGAAGATCATTCTTTACCATGGAAGCTATCAAGGGGGTATTTGGTGTGGTTTTTATCCTTTGTCTACTTATTTTAGTAATTTTAGGAACTTTTTGGTTCAATCGTAATAAATTTTTGTTTGATAGAGAGTTGGAAAAGTTTGTTGTTGTAGATTCAATGGAACAAAAACATATCTTAACTCCTAAGGCCATTAAGGATTCTTCAATAACAAATGAGGAAGTCAAGAAAGTGAAAGTGAAGACTACTAACTTGAAATTTGATTTACAAAGTCATTCCAATAATTCAAGTAGAGTCTTTGGAGCTTCTAGTGATTCTAATTTGAAAATTGATGTGAAGAGTCATCCCAACGACTCAAAAGGGATCCTTGGATCCTATTACACTCCTAATGAAATGAGTGATCAAGAAAAGAAAAGGAGGAGTGAGGGAGTGAATAGTGATAATTTAAAAGATAAAAAAAAAAGATATTTAGAATGAAGTGAGTGAGTGGCTACAATCACAAAGGAAGAGAGAGTTGAAAAATGACAATGAATTATCACAAGAGGAAAAGAAGAAGAGTGAAGCAAGTGAGAGAAAAGAAGATGAGATAATAGAAAAATAAGAGAATATGAGAGAGAGATTTTCTTATTCTAATTCTAACCCTTTGAATTCTTGTTCTTCTAGTAGTTCCACTTCTTTTATAGGTATTCTTGAAGAAGATCCCAAAGATAACAACTCAACATGGAAAAAAATTCAAGAATTAAAAGAAGCAAGTCAAGTTGGAACTACTTCGAGTAAGCAACTGAACTTAATTTTAGAAAATCAAGGTAAAGAAGATTTTTTAAGCATTCATTAAGGTAAAAAGAGTTATCCTAACTATTTAGTTACATGAAATGAACTTGAGTGTGAATTTTAGATCATATTTTGGTGAGGTTGATGATTCTTTACTTTTTGTCAATAGACAAATGAATGATGACCATACTTTAGTTGAATATGATTGTGGAGCTAAAATTTTTATTGATTGTGAGCTTAAAATGTTTCAAGCTATTGTTATGTCAAATATGAAAACACATAGTATTTCCTTGAATTTTGGTGATGAAGATGAATATACTTCTTCTTTAGCTATTCGAAATACAAAAAATGTGATTAATGATGATTGTCTCTTTGCAAGTGAATTTTATTGTAACTTTTCTTTATATTATAAGGACGTGTAGTACTCTTGAAATGGAGCATGAAAAGTGTGATCATAGTCTTTTTGAGCTTAAAGAATGTCAAAATTTTAAAAATTTTGACAATCCTCTTTTTGGTGATTTTCAATTGAATGATTCATTTTTTGTTGACTCATATGCACTTGATAAAAGTGATGATCCAAAACTTAAAGAATGTATGATTTGTGAAAATGATTCTTGTGACTTGTCTGAGTGTGTTAATTATTTGGATTTTAGCAACTAACTCCCAAACTGTTTGTTGACAGTACTTCTTGTGTTGAAATGTCCTCCAAAATTGAAGAAAATCTTGTAAAGAATGCTAGAGGCACAAGTGATTTGAGTAGTAAATTGATAAATTCTAGCTGTTGTGTCAATTTATTTACTTACTCTAATATTGCCTTTGAGGATATAATTTGGGATGAATTTTTAAATGCTTCTACAAAGAAATGTAAATATGATCTATTTGAAGCATTACCAAATATCTATGGGCATAAATATGACAATTCTTCTTTTGATGAGTTTGCTAACCTTTTTAATCTATTTGTTAAATACAATCAAGAGAGGGTCTACAATGAGGTAAGATTATTTGGAGCATCTTCTTGGGCTACAAAAAGATTTGAGGTATCTTTGTCTTCTAAATTCAAGAATGATTTGTTTGAATGGCTAGTGCTGATTTTTAGAATTTCTAAAGCAGTGAAGGTAGATTTTTATACCTTTGACCTTCAAAGTAGCAACTTTATTAAGATTAGTGAGAATTATTTAATATTGCTATTTGATTCATGTTGTGAGTTACTAAGTGAGAAATACAATAAAGTGTCAAAATTGATGTTTGTGTTCGATTTTGGAAATACATATTTGTATTTAAGGTTTGTCGATGATATTATTAGTTTTATTAATCATTTTGTTAGAAGAGTACAGTTAAATTGTGAATTAAGGAACTATTTGGTTCAAGTTGCTGAAGAAACTAGTTTTCACTTGAAAGTTCTAATGTGTAAAATTATTAGTGCTTTATCCTTTTTAATGATTGTGATATGTTTTTGAGTAAAATTCTTGATATTATGTTTGAAAAGTTGATTTTTAGGGAACTTCATGATTCTTGTCTCTATCACAAAAGTGTGTATTTTGGGAGTGGTATGTAACTTGAAAGATTATTTTTTTGGCTTAGGTACTAACTTACCTTTATAATTTGCAAGGTTTGAATTCGAGGTCGAATTCTTTTCAACAAGGGAAGAATAATGCAAGTTCAGAAAGTGCTAATTGTATGGATGGATTTTAACTTGACATCAAAAGCGTGAAGTGTTTCAAGAGAGTATGGAAGCTAATAATCAACACATCAGAAGATTAACATGATACTTTATGGTCCTTTTTAGTCATAATAGGATGCACATTTAATCAAGGGCATTTATGTCTTTTCATATCTTGGCTTACCCTAGAAGTATAAATAGAATATGATGAGCATACTTTGGGTAGACTACATTTTTTAAATTGAACACTCTTGATGAGTTTGTGGGTTTATCCCTTTGTCTCTATATTGGATCTCTCTTGAATATCTTTTGGTAAGATTATTCATGTATGAGTTCAATTTTCTTCTCCCTTAAATTAATAATGCAATTGTTTGTTCAAATTAGAGAGTCACAAATCAATATTTGTTCATCTCTAGTTTACTTCAATTATGGGATTATTCTTTCTTTCTTACTTATCTCTTCTTAATTTCTTGATTATCTCTTGAATCTATATATGTTGTATCCTATTTTACATCAATGGTTTAAGGGTCTAGTTGTATTTTTCGATACAGTTTGGATTTTATGGTTATATGTTGACTAGTGTAGGGATCTAAGGAAGGTATAAGGTACGAGTGATGGGTACCACTCATATTAGAGTGTACTACTAGTATGCAATTGAGTTGTACCCCATGAATTATATCATACTTAGGGAGTTATTTTCCCTATTATACTAATCTAAAACACTTACACTCTCTAATTCTCTCTAAGTCTCTTAGGTAAAGAAAGGCTAAGGTTAGATCTAAAGGAGTGATTTGGGGCTTGTTTGGGTGATTTCTCTCCATCATATTCATAATCTGAGGCAAAATACTCCTCCCTCATTATTAGTTCCAACTAATGGCATAATTTATACAATGCTTCATAGCATGATTATTATTTGATTTGGGGATTTTCAAATATATCTAGGGATTTTTGTATTAAATACTTGGTTATGGTTTTCTATGTTTTAGTATGTTTTTACATGATTTAATGGTTGTTTGGATAATTGGTTGTTTGGGAATGGTTAATTGGTAATTGGATTTGGTTTTGAAAAACTATGCCTCCAACATGTTTGATAAAAGTGCCTATGATAATGTTTTTACTATATTGTTGGACTTTTAATGGAACTATTGCATAGTATGGTCTAAGGGAGGTCTAAGGCTCCATTTCATATCATGGACATCTTTATTTACTTTGGATAATTTATGGATATTGGTTTTGGCTATGGTTGGGGGCATGTCTCAACTGGATATTGGCTTTTTTTTCGTTAGAGAATTTTACTAAACTACTATGGGTTGGTATGGGCAGGATCGGTATTGGTGTCAACCTGAGTATTACTATTAGAATAGAGGTTAATATCGTCCGACTAAATTTCTCATTGTTCCATCCTTTCATATTATGTTATGGAACTTGGTTTGGTTATTATTATTGTTTTAATTTATGGTTTGGTTTGGCAATTGGTTATTGGTATAGGTTTGGAACAGTTGGACACATTTAGGTCTGTCTCGGTCTTATTCCTATCTCAGAGTTTGGAAATTGAATAAATATTCTATCTTGTTATATGTTTTGAATTCATCCGACTCAGGATATATACAGGATGGTTGGGTTAGTTATCAGGGGTAGTTTTCGGTCTTGGTTGGACTTGAGATTCCCATTATGACAAGGCCTCGGGTTGGGTCATGTCAAGTTAGTATCAGACGCCTTGTGTTCATGGTCAATTGGGAGTCCACAAAGTTTGCTAAGTAGAGTCGCTTTTAGGGATGTGTAGCGCGCCAAACTCATAAGGGAGAGGCTACAAGGCATTTATGAATATTTTACTTTCTTGGTATTCTATTTTCAAGCTTGGAGTCTAAGTCTTGGGCTTTTCTCTTATTCTGGTTTATTTGCTTTTTAGATTATCCCTCGATAATCTGAGATATAAGGTAACTTATCTGTCCCAACTGGGGACAATATTAAAGAGATACGCACTAATCAGGGGATCCATACTTAATCTAGGGGTCCAGTCCTTGATATTTTAATAGTTCCATCGGTTGCTAATCATCCTCATCAGAGTTAGGTGACTAATGCAGAATTTTGCCAATCGATTCATATTATTACTCAGTTGATTGCTGCTCAGGCCTAGTGGGATGTATCTGGTGTTTCATCTACTGAGGCCATAAGGGTTGGCTAATTCATAAAGATAAATCCTACTACTTTTATTTGTGTAAAGATGGAGAAAGATCATCAAGGTTTCATGGATGAAATAGAGAAAATTTTCATGTTGATATAGGGAACGAATGTGGAAGAGGTGAATTTTGTTGCTTTCCAAGTTAAGAATGTGGCGTACCAAAGGTACAAGGAGTGGTATTGGATGAGAGGTGATGTTGAGAAGTCGAATTTATGGGAGACTTTCTCTAATGCTTTTCTTGACTGCTGCTTTCCTCAAAAGTTAAGGGAGACAAAAGCAGAGGAATTTATTAATCTAAAGAAGGAAAAGATGTCGTTAAATGAATATGCCTTGATATTTTATCAATGGTCAAGGTATGCTCTGGATATGGTGTCTGATATGAGGGCCAGGATAATGAAGTTTGCCTTAGGGTTGTCTCGAGAGTTGATCCTTAAAACTAAGATTGCATTGTTGATCAAGGATATGGATATTTCTAGGTTGCTTATTCATATGCAGCAGGTGGAGAAATAAAATAGGAAACAGGTTGAGTTGGGGGAAAGGCAGGGTAAGAATTTAGGTCATCTAAATAGGGTGGTGCTCAACAACACAGTGGTTGGGATGGCGGTAAGTGCACAAAAAAAAGTGGGGGAGTTCTAGTTCATTCTCTACAGCTAGTGCTGCTTACTCGAAATAGTTGGGTCATAGGCGTTAGTAGGGTGGCAACAATTTCCAGGCACAAGCTGCACAATTTTAAGCAAGTAGGGCTCAGTCGGCCTTATCTCTCTCCATGTCAGTTTTGTAGTAGGTTTCATAGGTGTTTTTGTGATAAGGGAAGGGACAGGTGTTTCAACTATGGTTAGCCAGGCCATATTCTTTGAAACTGTCCATTTGGTACGGGTGCTTTGGGAGTGAGCAAGGCTTTGATACATTATATGCTCTTTATACTAGGTTGGAATCTAAGGCATCACCTGATGTTATGACTAGTACATTACAACTCTTTTCTCATGATGTGTATTGTTTGCCTGATCCGGGGTCTACCTTCTCTAATGTGACCCCATTTGTGAATGTGTATTTAATTTTGCTCCTGAGGTTATTTCAGATCCTTTTACTATTTCTACCTTGGTAGGTGACTGTGTGATTACTAAAAGAGTCTAGAGGGGTGTGCGGTATCTGTTGGTAGTAGGCAGCCTTTATTGGATTTGTTTGAACTAGATATGGTGAATTTTGATGTTATTATGGGGATGGATTGGCTATACTCTTGTTACACGTCTTTAGATTGTCAGACTTTTAAGGTTGTCTTTAGGTTCCTTAATGAATCAATTATTAGGTGGGAGGGTGGTTCCCTAACTCCTAGGAGAAGGTTTATTTCTTATCATTGAGCTCGAAGATTAATCTCTAAAGGGTGCCTCTATCATCTAGTCTAGGTTAAAGATTCTAAATTAGAAGGTCCTTCTTTTTATTTGGTTCTGAAGATGAATGAGTTTCCTGAGGTCTTTCTAGATGATCTTCCTGGTGTTCCTCCGGATAGGAGATTTGAGTTTGCTATTGATTTGGTTTCGGACACTCATCTAATATATATTCCTTCTTATAAAATGGCTCCGACTGAGTTGAGAGAACTCAAGAAGAAACTTAAGGATCTTTTGGATAAGGGTTTCATGTGTCCTAGTATATCCCCGTGGGGTATACCGGTTTTATTTGTGCATAAGAAGGATAGTTCCCTTAGGATGTGCATTGACTATAAGCAGTTGAATAAAGTAACAGTCAACAACAAGTATCTTCTCCCAAGGATAGATGACTTGTTTGATCAGTTGAAAGGTGACAAATTCTTTTCTAAGATAGATATTCGATTTGGGTATCATCAGCTTAAGATTAGGGAGGAGGATACCTAAGAAGGTTTTTCATACTCGGTATGGGAACTTTGAGTTTCTGGTTATGTCATTTGGTTTGACAAATGCCCCGACGGCATTATGGATTTGATGAACAGGTTTTTCAGACAGTTTCTAGATCTTTTTGTCATTATGTTCGTTGATGGCATCTTGGTATATTCTAAGAGTAAGGTGGATCATGCTAATTACCTTTGTGTGGTATTGTAAACCTTAAAGGAGCATCAATTATATGCCAAGTTCTCCAAGTGTGAGCTTTCGTTGAATGTTGTAACCTTTCTTGGTCATATTCTTTTTGATGGGGGATCATGGTGGATCCACAAATGGTGGTTGCGGTAAAAATATGGCCTAGACCCACAACTCCAAACGATATTTAGAGCTTCTTAGGTTTGGCTAGGTATTATAGGCGGTTGGTGGAAGGTTTCTTGACGATAACTACCCCATTGACTAAGTTAACTCAGAAGAAGGCAAAGTTTTCTTGGTCGAATACTTGTGCTGAGAATTTTAAGAAGCTTAAGGATAAGTTAACTTTGTCTTCGATTTTGACATTGCATGAAGGTAATGAGGGGTTTGTGGTTTATTCCGATGCATCTCAGGTGGCACTTGGTTATGTTTTGATACAGCATAGAAAGGTAGTTGCCTATGCATCCAGGTAGTTGAAGGTGCATGAAAGGAATTATCCTACTCATGATTTAGAGCTTTTAGCGGTGGTCTTTGCTTTGAAAATTTGGGGGCATTATTTATATGGAGTGCACGTGGACATATTTTCTAATCATAAGAATCTACAGTATGTGTTTACTCAGAAGGAGCTAAATCTCAGGGAGAGAAGATAGTTGGAGCTTCTCAAGGACTATGATATGAGTCCTCACTACGATCTTGGTAAAGCTAACGTGGTTACTGATGCCCTTAGTAGGTTATCCATGGGAGTTTGGCTCATGTAAAAAAGGAGAAGCGGGAGTTGGTGAGGGATATTCACCACTTGGCTAATGTTGGAGTTCATCTCTTAGACTCCAATGATGGTGGTGTGATGGTACAGGAAATGGTCCAGTCATCTGTTAGTATAGAGATCAAGGAGAAGCTAATTCTAGATCCTATCTTGATGAAATCAATAGTGATGTTGGTGGTCAAAGGGTGATAGTGTTTGAGATCACTGGTGATGGTACCTCAAGGGCATTTATGTGTTCTTGATGTTGGTGGTTTGCAATAGAGGGTATTGGCTGAGGCACATGAGTCACGCTATGTTATTCATCTTGGTTCGGCAAAAATGTATCATAACCTCAAGGAGATATATTTGTGTAATGGTATGAAAAAAGATGTGACTGATTTTGTGGACAAATATATAGTGTGTCAAAAATTCAAAGTTGAGCATATGAGGCCTGGTGGGTTATGTTAGGAAATAGAGTTGCCTAAACGGAAATGGTAGGTAATCAATATGGATTTTATTACCAATCTTCTTTGGTCTCATAATCAATTTGATTCAATTTGGGTCATTATGGTTAGGATGATAAAGTCTACTTACTTTTTTCCAGTGCAGACTAACTTTTTGGTTGAGAACTATGCGAGGTTGTATCTTCATAAGATTATGAAGCTGCATGGGGTATGTATTTTGATTATCTTTGATCATGGCCTACAATTTTTATCTCACTTCTAGCAGTCTTTCCAGAAGTAGTTGGGTACTATGGTTAGTCTAAGTTCTGCTTTTCATCCGCAGACGGATGGGAAAGCAAAGAAGACTATTTAGAAATTGGAGGATATGTTTTGGGCATGGTTGATTGACTATTGAGGTAATTGGGTTGAGCATCAACCTTTGGTGGAGTTTGCTTACAATAATTGCTATCATTCTCGTATTAGAATGGCCCCTTTTGAAGAATTATATGGTAGGAGGTGAAGATCTCCTATTGGGTGATTTGATCTTAATAAACTAGATATGTTTAGTTCGGATTTGGTTTATCATTATGGAAAAGGTAGAGGTGATTCAGGATAGGCTTAAGGCTTCCCAAAGTCTCCAAAAGTCCTATGCAGACGTAAGGTGTAGAGGCTTAGAGTTTGAGGTTGAAGACAAGGTGTTCCTAAAGGTATCTCCCATGAAGGGAGTGATGCGGTTTAGTAAAAAGGGGAAGCTCAATCCCCAGTATGTTGGTCCTTATGTGGTTTGGAAGAGGGTTGGTAATTTGGCATATGAATTAGAGTTGCCTTCTAGTTTGAGCTCCGTTCATCTGCTATTTTATGTCTCGATATTGAGAAAGTGTCATGGTGATCCTTCTTGGGTAGTTCCTTTGGATGGGTGGGATATCTCTGATTCTTTACCTTATGAAGAGATCCCGATTGAGATTTTGGACTGGTAGATTCGTCGGTTACAAACCAAAGATGTGGCATCGATTAAGGTTTTGTTTTGGAACCACAAGGTAGTAGAGGCTATGTGGGAAGCAGAAGCAGACCTGAAGTCCAAATACCTGCATTTGTTTTCTACTTCATATATTCGTGCGGAAGGTATGTGTTCTTGATCACATCTTTGTTTTCTATCTTGGTTAAAAGCTAGATTGATACTTGATAATGTAAGTGAATCTACTTGATTCCCTTGCATTTTGGTTAAAGGTAATGGTAAAGGCAACTAAGGGTGTAAATCGTGCTTGTACATACCATTTTTTTCATTCAAGGACAAATGATCCTAGTGGGAGAGACTGAAACACCCTGGGTTTGGGACCCTTAGAAAATTTCCTATATTTTTAGTTTCTTGTCAAGGTACGACTAGTGGGTATAGGTCGTATATTGGATACGGTTGGTAATATTTGGTCATGCACTAAGCAGTGAAGGTTGGTGGGTTGGATTGGTTTCTGGAATAGGTACGATTTGGGTTGGTATGGGTCATATAGTCGGTTACGGTTAAGGTTCGGGTTTTCCTTCACTTATTCTAAGACTTAGTAAAGTAACTTAGATATGAGTACGAGTGACTCACCATGGGTCGTGAGATAGGGTACGAGTCTTTTTGTCCTACTCGTATATTGGACAGTGTCAACTCCTCTTGGTTCTATTATGGGTATGAATTAAGGGTACTAGTCTTATCCTTGGATACAGTTTGGCTTGCATGGTCTTATATTAACCAATATGGGGGTCTAAGAGAGGTCTAGGGTATGAGTAGTGGGTACCACTCGTATTAGAGGGTATGACTGGTATGGTTGAGTTGTACCCACTTGCGAGGATTTTAGGCTGTTAAGTTGGGGGTAATCTAGATATTTCTCCTCTTAACCCATTATGACCACACTACTTATATCACACTTGAGAGGTTATTTGCCCTATTATTCTAATCTAAAATACTTAGAATCACTCAATAATTCTCTCTAAGGCTCTTGGGTAAAGAAATGCTAGGGTTTTATCTAGAGGAGTGATTTGCGGCTTGTTTGGGTGATTAGTCTCCTTCATCTTCATAATCTGAGGCAAAATACTTCTCCCTCATTGTTAGTTCCAACTAAAGGCATGATTTATACATTGTTTTCATGGCATGGTTATTGTATGGTTTAGGGGTTTTCAAATATATGTTGGGGTTTTTGTATTTAATACTTGGTTATGGTTTTCCTATGTTTTAATTATGTATTTACATGCTTTAATAGTTGTTTGAATAATTTCTTGTGTGGGAATAGTTAATTAGTAATTGGATTTGGTTTTGGAAACACTATGCCCCCAAAATGTTTGATATAATGCCTATGATAATGTTTTTACTATACTATTGGACTTTTAGTGGAACTATTGCATGGTATGGTTTGGTAATGGAACCCTAAATGGTATAAATTGTTTAACTGGTTTAGAATGGCTAAATGGAAAGGTTTGGTGGTTGTTGTTATGGTTAATAAAACTTCCTTGTGGAGTACACAGGATTCCCCTAAGCAAACTTAATAATGGAACACTTGTGGGGTACACGGGACTCCCCAAGTTAACTTGATAATATAATCTATGGGTACATGAGAATCCTGTTACATAAAAAGTTTGCCTGAGGACATTTCTTGTAATCTGTATTCGGTATAATGATACCACTTCTTATAGCCTTGGTTAATAATAATGGAATGATGGTTTGGTTGGTTGGAAATGGTTTTAATTGTGCAATAATGGCAAGGTGTGATAGATAATCGTGAAGGTGCGAGTCAAATGGACGGACACTGGAAACTCATGTTTGCCGACATGAGCGATTGGTTATAGTGACCATATATGACACTATGAGGTACATGGGAATCTTCTAAGTACAGTGTACATATATATCATGGAGAGCGAAGGGTATTCAGGAATCCCCTAGTCTTATGGTATCTCTGGTTTGTGTGGTTACATATATCGGGGCCAGTTCAGGAGGCTACGCTGGACCCATACAGCCGGTGGGTGGTTCTAGTACTGTTAAGCTACACATACCCATGTTAATGGTTTCAAAGGCATGTTAAACCCCCGGTATGGTTGCATATATATATGTGTGTGCGTGTGTATGGTTGTGTGCATATAGTTGGTTTACTTGGTTTTACTGGATGACATTATTTTATCCTTATCTTGAGTACTTACTAGTGTTCACCCGCTAACCCATCCTGAGGCGGTTGTATCCCCAGGCAATGCAAGAACCGACCATCTACTCCTCCTACTTAGTGATGGAATTTCGGGATCAGCTCGGTTGGATTGAAGTGGTGAGCTTCTATATTTTGGAAGGCTCCATTTCATATCATGGACATCTTTATTTACTATGAATACTTTATGGGTATTGGTTTTGGCTATGGTTGGTGACACGCCCCGAACTTCGGGACATGTCGTATGGGCATCTCAAGCACACATGAATCGGAGGTCGCCTGAATAACCCAACCTAATCACCAACAACAATCCACAAGGGTTGGATGAAGTCCAACCATATAACAAGATAGCGGAAATGAAAGACTAATAGTAAATGCTAGGCAACATCTACCATTTCATTAATAACAGCATTCTAGCCGTTATGCCCAAGTCCACAGTCATCCACAAAACCTCTAACAAACTGAAGTCGATAATATGTTGGGACAAGCCCCCTACAATAGCCAAGTACCACCCTATACAATTCTATGACATAAAGTAACGTAACTATAAGAGGTAGGTCTTCCGGAGTATGAAAGCTCACCAATTCAAGGTCAATGCACGAATCCTCTTGAACACTTGTTCACTGCATAGAAAAAGAAGAAGAAGAAGAAGAAGAAGAAGAAGAAGAAGAATATGCTCTGGTGCCTACGTCACATGGGTATGTAATGTCTAGAGACAGTTAGAAGTTGGAGCGCTAGCATGTAACTCAAGGATAAGGATAAAATAACATCACCATTCAACATAAGTCAATATATATCATATTCATAAATTTATACTTACACATAGATATTTCACATGCTAATCAAGTTATCAAGACTTAATAACATTCTAAAATACTTCAATCATATGACACGAATTAGAGGACTCCGACATTCCACACTTAGGTTCATACTATTCTTATTAGGCATAAGACTTTAACAAAATCCATATATCATTAGGCAAGGTACTTCATCTGTGGTTACACTTCATCAAGAAAGGGGGCAACAACCATATAGTTATTTATTAAAACAAGGGCTCTACCCATATACCACAATCACTTAGGTGTGGAACTCTAATCACATGATCACATATTCAACTAGGCATGGGACTCTAATCACAAGCTTACACATTCACTTAGGTGTGGAACTCTAGTCACCTGGTCACACACACAAGTGGGCATGGAAATCTAATCGCATGTTTACACATTAAAGTGGCCATAAAACTCTTATCACATGCTTACACATTTAAGTGGGCATGGAACTGTATTCACATGCTTACATATTTAAGTGGGCATGGAACTCTAATCACATGCTTAAACAATAAGAGAGGTATTTTATCCTCAAGAAATCTCTTCGGATTAGGTACTCTAAACGCTAGCCATATCACCGGCCTTGGAATTCAAATCACGAGTCGTGACATTAGACATTTCATTAGACTAGGAACTCAAATCATTAGTCATATCATTAGACGAGGAACTCAAATCACTCATTGTTCATTGGTATTATTGGGCAGCATTAGAACTCTTGACACTTTAGTTCATGTATTTACATACATACAACTCATATAACATTTAAGGGCTACGACTCATTTAGCCAATTCTACATTATACATGACCACATGTTTTTAATGGGAGCCTTCATTTCCCAAACATCTCAATAGGCCAATGCCCCTATTCAATTCACCAGGCAATTCAATTTGTGGTCCTCAAGAACCACACAAACCATTCACATGTTATTAATGACATTATATCACATTTTCTCCACACTTAGTTCGATACACAATTCGAGTTCAAGTTTAGTGAATTGAACCCCTCTTCTTAGCAATCAAATCAATATGGTCAAAGATTAACAAACTACATGGCTAACCACACCAACACAATAGTAATTAATAAACATTCATACAAAAGGGTTGTTTCCCTATTTAAACCACAAGTTAATACATTACATGCTTAACAAGGTTATTATCAACTATTTCCAAGCATTCACTATTATTATAGCCCAATACATGGACAACAAGGACTTAACCAACCATCTATAAGTATTCACATTTACTTAGACATTATCATGACTCTTTTATATTCACTAGACCTTTTACCTAGATACACGTTTGGCCTTCACAAGACCATTTAACCACTCATAATGTTAATAGGCCAAATGCTTTGATAAAACACATAATTAATTTCATTTAAGGTCACCAATACCCACATAACCATTCACAATTCATTAGCAATCTTTCACCATAGTTAGGCTCAGCACACACAATAAGTTCATTTTCATGTTTAGGGTTTCAATCCCTTATTGGTCATTGACCTAACAATATCATCAATTTCACAATACATAGCTCATAATACTTTTACAGCATTATTTATCAATCATTCATGCTTATTGGGCTATTGCCCTAGCTTAACACATTGTCAACATGTAACTAGTTATTCACTTAAACATTTTCATAAACACCTTGGGTTCATACCTTTGGCAAGGTCATTTTTATGGTAGAAATCATCAAGACTAGGGTTACTAAAGACCCTCACGTTAAACAACATACAACAACCACCCACATATATAATCTACAATCAATAACATATATCAACAAACATATAAGCAAGAAGCATCATTATTCATTGTTAGGTAACAAAACCCTTTTCATTTGATTCAAAACCACCATGTAAACTTACTAATACTAGTCTGAAATACATGGGTTTTAGAGATATTTAAGGAGGGGAATATACATACCTTAAACAATATGACACACCAACAATCTTGACTCCTTTGTTCCACTAGATGAACACCCTCCAAACCCTAGCCTCCAATATTTCTCCAAGAAGCTTTTGAGTGTTTGGAATGTTTTAAGTCTTGTAAATAAAGACTTAGGAGGCTACTATGCCTTATATAGTGATAGGGATTAAGATTTTAGGCATGTTAAATGACCACAAGGTCCTTGGTCAAAATCTGGAAAGTCCACTAGTGCAGGGGTACAACTCCCCCATACGGTTCAATTGGCAATCGTGACCTAGGGTACGAGTGGTTCCCTAACTAGTACCCTAGTATTCTTCTAGGTCAACCACACTAGTTAGGGTACGAATAAACACCCTTGAGTTGTATACAAAGGGTATGACTCGTGACCTAACTCGTATAGACCACCTATAACCAAAACAATCCACTTGGTTTGAGGTCTCTCTCTTCACGGTTGAGTTGCATGCGACTCGTATGCATTGATTATGATTGAGTAAAGGTCAAGTCATATAGAAACCAGTATAATAACTTAGAATTCTTTCTAGGATACAAGAGGGGAGGAGGATAAGGGTATGAGTCGTGACCAAGGGTACGACTAAAACCCTTCAATCGTACCCACCCCAGAGACTCCAAAAGTTGTTGTTCTTTCAAAGGTTCAAGTCTAGGTGCTTAAATTCTCCCCTACTTGGACCATGTGTCCTCTAATGAGGGGAGAGGCAAGCATAAACAAAAGTTAACACATCATCATGCATCAAGGAAACCTTTACACAATTTAGAAACAACACGCAACAAGGATACAACACAACATATATCATGATCATCACCAACCAACCCAAAATTTTGCAAAGCAACATTTTTGGTTGTTTCATTCTCCCCCACTTAGGATCATTTATCCCCAAAAAATGGTGAAGAAAAGCTCATTCTCAAGTTAACACATTAGCACTCATCAAAATAATCTTTACGTAATTGAGGACAAGGCACACAACAAAGGTACATTTCAAAACATATCATGGTCATTATCAATCAACCACTTCATTTCAATATCCTTGGGATTCTATCCCACCATTTATCAAAAGTACCTGATCAATTTAAAGCTTAAGGGCTTGATACCTTCGCCTATCAAAGATATAAAGCAACTCAAACTTTTGGGAACTCGAATCCCTTGTTCATCAAAGAAATCAACCAATTACAAACATCGGAGATTTCAACCCATTGTCTATCAAAGACATAAACCAAGTTAGGAATGCCAATGCACATCTCAAACATAAATTTTTGGGACGGGACATAATTACAGATACTTGGGATTCATTCCCTCTTCGCCATTCTAGTGGCTTCCTCAAGCTATTGTTCTTCCATAGAACCCTCACCAAAGCCACTCCTATCGCTCTAAATTGGCAAACTTACCAATCCAAGATCCACACTGACATCTCTTCATAAGTAAAGAAACCCAAAACACCGATGTCCTCTAAGGAAATAAACATAAAAGAATAACCTACACATCCTCATACATAAAGGCAAGAATAATCGGGGAAATAGAGTTCAATCTAGAATGCAACTCTAACTCATAGGCAATATTGCCAACTCCTTATTGAGACTACGTAGGGACCAACATAGCGATAAATAAGCTCTCCCCTTACTGATTGGCATCACTCCTTCCATGGGAGACATGACAACATAGGTACGAAGCACTTCCTAGTAACCACCTAGGTCACAAATGTGACCCATCCCGATACAACATACCAAAAGTGAAGTCCTTAGGTACAGATAGCAAAAGACACACCACCGTATACCTTATGGGGAATCCACCAAGATCACTTTACTAGAGATGGATAATATAAACAAGAAAAGCCACGACTTCTAACCAAACCTCACCCTCAAAGAACTTGGCATACCAGCAATGATTCCTCAAAGTTTACAACATAGCACAGAGGTGATCTACATGGCCTACATCCCTCTTAGAATACCCTAAGATATCATCTATAGAAATAATATAAACATATTGAAGAATGGATGAAAGACCTTATTCATCAAGCCCATGAATACCGCTGAGGTATTAGTCAACCCAAAGGATATGGCAAGAAACTCATTAACCCCAAGAACGGGTTCTAGAGGAGGCCCTTCTGAACTAGCACCTTTAACTCAGACCAAATGATACAAACACCCCTTTTGAAATCACCTTTTGGTCTTTGACATAAGAAATTAATCCTCCCTTAGGTACTAAAGAACAAAAGAACGATCTTCTCATACAATTACCAGCTCATTAAGGAAATTGAACATGACCCTACAATTCAAATACTCAAAGGAAGCATAGCAAGATTGCAACCGATCCATTTCTAGGATAATATCTAATTAGACCATGTCCCATCTCACCAAGTCTACAAGAGTATTTTTACCACCAATAGATATCACACACCCCCTATAGACTTTCATAATGACCACAGAGTCTTCCACCAGGATAAAGTATAAAAGGAACTAAAAGACCCTCGAGTCCACAATTAAGATGAATAGCTATATACGGTCATATAAAAAAGAGTAGACCCTAGATCAAGAAAATAATAGACACTGTAGGGGGAAAGTCTCAACATACCTGCATCAGCATTTGAAGATGCCTCAGGCTCCCAAAGGATAGTAAAAATATTAAGACGATCCCGATCATTGTATGAGGTAGAAGTAGCACCTCTTGGCGCAGAAGCTAGAAAAGTGGTAACCGACATCTTTTGTCTCGCCCAAGAGGCAGCCACTATAGGACACTTCCATTGTATGTGGACCAATTGACCTTATTTGAAACACCACTCTTTCCCTATCTCATAACAACCATGATGTGTTCGACTGAAAAACCAATAATGAGGGTAGGTACATACGAATTGGGTTCCACCGGCCTGATATTAGGCACCTTATGCCTTATAAGCATCACTATTCTAAAGATGCCCATCTCCTAATGGATTCAGGTAAAAAGCACTAGTCATGGATTAAAAACTAGGACCCGCCAAATACTTCCTCCTAGACCATTTTTCACCAACCTGAGCCAACTACGCAAAGGAGTGATAGAACCCAACATTTTATGGTGATTAAGAAAAAATGCCCTCTCTCACAGTGGGGTTAGAGGGAATATGTAGAACCTAACAAGAATAGTCAAATATTATGTCCCTTAACTAGGTCTGAATCCCAGAAGTAAGAGAGCTTTATCCATATTACCCTTAGTTGGGACAGAAGTGCTTGCTTGAATATCAGATACTTTTAGATACATGATCTGGAAGGTGAACAAACATAATCATAGGAATATAAGACCTTAGACTCTATATAGATTGAGATTAAAAACAAGAGAGGGAAATATTCCAACATGTATCACAGCTCCTCTCTTATAAGTGTGGCGCACTTCACACCCATAAAATAGACTCTACTTGACACGAGTTTGTGGATTCCCAACTGACCATGAACCTAGGGTCTGATACCAACTTGACACACCCCAAACTTTAGGACATATCATATGGACATCTTAAGAACACATATATCAGAGGTCTCCCAGATAACCCAACCTAATCATCAATAATAATCCACAAGTGTCGGATGAAGTTCGACCATATAACTAGATAGCGAAAATGAAAGAGTAATAGTAAATGCTAGGCAGCATCTCCCATTTCATTAGTAATTACAGTCTAGCCATTATGCCCAAGTCCACAGTCATCTACAAAACCCCTAACAAACCAAAGTCGATAATATGTCTAGACAAACCCCGAATAATATACATGTCTACGACATAAAGTAATGTAACTATGAGAGATAGGACTTCCAGAGTATGGAAACTCGCCACTTTAAGGTAAATGCACAAATCCACTTGAACACCTGTTCATTACATAGAAGAGGAAGAAAATGGTTTGGCACCTATATCGTGTGGATACATAGCATCCGGTGATGGTTAGCGATTGGAGTGCTAGCATGTAACTCAAGAATAAGGATAAAATAACATCAAAATTCAACACAAGTCAATATATATCATATTCAATCATATTCATACATTTATCCTTACATATAGATATTTCACATGCTAATCAAGTTATCAAAATTTAATAACATTCTCAAATACTTTAATCATATTACACAAAGTAGAGGACTCTGACATTTCATGATTAGATTCATACTATCCGCATTAGACATAAGACTTTAACAATATTCACATATCATTAGGCAAGGTACTTAATCCATGGTTACACTTCATCAAGCAAATGGGATACAACCACATAGTTATTTATTAAAACAAGGGCTCTACCCATATACCACAATCACTTAGGCTTGGAACTCTAATCATATGATCATATATTCAACTAGGCATAAGACTCTAATCACATGCCCACGCATTTACTATGGAATTCTAATCACATGATCACACACTCTAGTGGGAATGGAACTTTAATTTCATGGTTATACATTCAAGTAGGCATGGAACTCTAATCTTATTCTTACATATTCAAGTCGGTATGGAACTCTAATCGCATACTTGTATATTTAAGTGGGCATGGAATTCTAATCATATGATTACACATTAGGTGAGGTATTTTAACCTCAAGAGATCTCTTTAGACTAGAAAATCTAATCACTAGTCATATCACCGGCCTTGGAACTCGAATCACTAGTCATGACATTAGATGAGGAACTCGAATCACCCATTGTTTCACTAGACTAGGAAGTTGAATAACTAGTCATATCATTAGACGAGGAACTCAAATCACTCATTGTTCATTGGCATCATTGGTAAACATTAGAAATCTTGACTCTTTAGTCCATGCATTTACATACATATAACTCATATCATATTTAAGGGATACAGTTCATTTAGCCAATTCAACATTATATATAGCCACATGGTCCTTATTGGAGCCTTCATTGACTAACCATATCAATAGGCCAATGCCTTTATTTAATTTACCATACAATTTAATTTGTGGTCCTCAAGAGCCACATAAACCAGTCACATGTTATTAACAATATTATGTCACATTTTCACCATACTTAGTTCCATACATAATTTGAGTTCAAGTTTAGGGAGTTGAACCCTTCTTCTTATCCATCAAACCAACATTGTCAAAGATAAAAAAAAATTAAATGGCTAACCACACCAACACAATTCCAATTAACAAACATTCACTCAAAAGGTTCATTGCCCTATTTAAGCCAAAAGCTAACACATTACATGCTTAACAAGGTTCTTATCAACCATTTACAAGCATTCACGATTATTATAACTCTATGAATGGCTAATTAGGACTTAACCAACCATCTACAAGTATTCATATTTATTTAGAAATTATCATGACTCATTCATATTCACTAGACCTTTTACCTAGATACACATTTTCCTTCACAAGACCATTTAACCACTTATCATCTAAACAGGCCAAATTCTTTGATACAACATAAAATTAATTTCATTTATGGCCACCAATACCCACATAACCATTTATAATTCATTAGCAAACTTTCACTACATTCTTACTATATTTATGCTCAACACACACAACAAGTTCATTTTCATGTTTAGGGTTTCAATCCCTTATTAGTAATTGACCTAACAATATCATCAATTTCACAATACATATATCATAATACTTAAACAACATTACTTAACAATCATTCATGCTTATTGGGCTATTGCCCTTGCTCAACATATTGTCAATATGCAGCTAGTTATTTCACTTAGACTTTTCACAAACACCTTGGGTTCATACCTTTGGCAAGTTCATTTTTATGGTAGAAATCATCAAGACTAGGGTTTATACATTTAGACAGTTGGACTCATTTGGGTCAGTCACGGTTTTAGACCTATCCCAGATTCTAGAAATTAAATCAAATATGCTATCTTATTAAATGTTCAAAATTTATCCAACTTAGGATACATGCAGGATGGTTGGCTTAGGTATTGGGGGTTGTCTTCAGTCCTGCTTTAGCCTGAGATTCCTATTACATCAAGGCCCTAGGTTGGGTCGGGTTAAAAGCGAGCCTTTCCAACTTTTTTTGGGATAATATTATGATTAGCTCCTTGTAGAACTAAGAGGCCTTCTTCAATCATCCTATCTATATTCTTGAACTCAAGAAGGACTTAGACATTTTGACTTTGACTTGGCTTGTACCTTGGATTTATTTAATATCCGTTCAAGTCAAAAAATAATTATATTAAGACTAATTCGAGTCCAATAATTATGATATTAAGACGGTTTAATTTCGGCAAATTATGATATTTAGACTGGTTTGAGTTTGACATCTAAGATACTATTTTTTATTTGAGTCTACAATTGAGGGTTTACTTATCATAGTTATGGAATTGGCTTGAGTCTGTGTTTATGTTATAGGGGAAACCACATTTACAATTTTAAGTTTTGGATACTTTGGGATTATAACTATTAGTATATCTTTCTTGATTGTATCCATCAGGTTTATGGGGGCCTGGGTGGATTATTTACTCATGCTTATGCCTTCTGGGCTTATGGGGGTCCTGTTAGGCTATAGTTAGTTATATTCTTTATGATATTATTTACTCAACTACTTATTTATAGTATTTAGAGCATTATTCTAGATTTTCCCTTTTTTTTAACTTAGTTTAGTCTTTCATATCTTATTGTGCTTTTATTATAATGTAGCTTAGTCAGTCCATGATGCTTAATGAGTACATGTAGTTTTTGGACTCATTCTAGACTTTTGTAGCTTGTTCTAATGCAATTCTGAGTACTAGTTGTAGCCACTAACATCTATACTACTGCAGGTTAGAGTTCAGAGATAGGGTGAGCTTTCAGAGCCAGAGCCGACCTTCTCTCATTCTTTTATTTTTGCCTGGTATTTCTATTCAATATTATGTACATTTGATACTACTAATACTCATATTCTTTTGCTAGGGACTCTTGCACCAACCTTACTAGGTCATGGGATACTTTTACTCTTCTTCTTATTTATCTCTTATAGTGTGATTATCCTTATGTTTTATTACTTGAAATATAATTACTTAATTAATTTCTGTATTTACCCTACTTTCTACCTCTTACTCCATTATTTATCATTTTGAGCTATATCTTAGCTTACCTACTGGTGGGTTAAAATAGGTGCAATCATAACTCAATTAATCGGGCTGTGATAGAAGTTCACACTATATTCTAGAAAAAAGCAAAACCAAACATTTAGAAAGAGATAATGATTAGAAGATTCATGTTTACCAAATTCATGATGTGTCTTTTTTTAATTTTACCTAGAGTTAGAAAGATATCCTTCTTTGATAAAATGAATCACATTGATAGAATGACCATACCTCAAACTCTGTTGAGCAACAAACACACTTAACTATTCATGAATCACACATGAGTTTTTAAGAAATAGAAATGTTTTCACTAATAAGTTTTTCATTTCTATACCTGAGGAAAAACTAGGTATTTACAGCCAAAAGGTGGAGCTTTAAAAATAAATCGATGGTTTAAAAAATACATTATTTTAGACTATTAGTCCCACCTACACACATAGATGGTCCACCTATACCCATAGGTTAACTTTTGTCCCCAAAATAGAAACTTTTATGCCACCTATGAACCCCACCTTCATCTGCAAATGGTGACCTATATCCGTAGGTCAGGTTCTTATTTCCAAACAATGCCTCAAAGGATCACGTCCCTTTGATGTATGTTGTGAAATATGATGTTCTATAGAAATATAACACCTTCATTGCTTAAAACAGTAAAAATATGCAAATTTCTTAGGTTGTTTTGTTATATATGATGTGTTTTGGGAATATTTTGCAAGAAACTAGGTTTTGGATGCTAATTTCAAGAAAAATATGAAAAAGGAGTTTTGGCTACATATTTGAGCAACTTTTGGGCATTTATAGCTTTTACCGAGTGTGTGTGACCTTAGCATGTACTATAAGTTAAAGTCTAGAAGCTTTGTTACAAAAATTTGAAGACCTATCACTTACCTATGTCTACATATGGACTACATGTAGAACTTATGGACCCTATGTGACTAAGGTAAGTACCAGAATTAGAGATCCAAAGAGTGCAAGAGCTGAAGCAAACTTTCTTTCACTTACCTATGTCTATATGCAGACCGCGTACGGGTAAGGTAAATATCCGAAATTCCAAATTCCAGAGATTGGATAGTGCAGGAAAAGTTTCTGGCATCTACCTAGATCTACATGCGGACCGTATGTGGCCCAGAAAAATAGCCACTGACCTTTTTTGTTCTTTTTTGCATGGGCTTTGACTTTTAGGGTTTCCTTATGTACCATAAATACCCTTTATGTGTTTTTAGTAGAGATTACATACTCTTTATACGCACAAACATATATTTCATTTTGAGATCCATCTTTTGTCTTGGAATTATTTTGTATTGATTTTGGTTGTTAATTAAGTTAAAGTTTTGTATTTATGAGTTGTTGATTATTGTTTGATTGCTTAATGTCTTAAAATATGAATTCTTTTAGTTGTTACATAAGCATGAGCAGCTAGTCTCCCTTAGCTACAGTTGTGGGAACCCTGGCTACGTAACGAAATAGGGGAAGCGTTCAATATTTCTTGAGTATTGTTGTTGTATGTATTGGGGTTTACTTTACTTTGATTGATTTCTTAACGAGTGAACACATTAGGATCTATCTTATATTCACTATAAACCATAGAGGGAGGTAGATATTGGGAAAAGGAAATCACAATGGTGATTTGAGGTTAATTATTGAAATAAGCTTACTTATACTATCTGCTTAAGCTAGTTAACTCTCATCTAATCAACTTGAGATAGAGAGGAGATAGTTATAATTGGGGTCCAAGGTAAGGGTTAGTAAGGAGATACTCTAATACTGAGAAGAGATGAGTAAAATTTACCAAATAGTGTTAAGAGGCAATTGGTGATACCTATTTTACCAAACTCCACATTCTTAATAGTTATATAGTTGGATTGAACAAGAGAAGCTTACTGAGTTAGAAGCCAGGGGGAACAACACCCGAGTGTTCATCTACGACTGAATTATAACCAGAGTTAATATTAGTTATTTGTTCGATATTATCACTACGAATTCCCCATTTACTTTAACAGTTTTGCCCATTGATTAAAATAGTTAAGAGCCATAATTCCACGTATTCCCTTGGGATTTAACCCCAACCTTTGTTAAGTTATACTATATTTGCCAGTAACTGCATCATCTTCAAATTGAAGGTGTATCTTAGGCGTGATCAAATTTTGGCACCGTTGTCGGAGAGTACAGTGTTGAGTTATGAATCAAATTGTTATAGTTTATGAGTCTTTTAGGTTTTGTTCTTAGTTGGGTATATGGAGATGTATGCCTAGCACATGGAGTATAGAAAATCTCTTAATCCTATTGAATCTGAACATAGAGATGATCCTATAAATATCTAGTAGGATGATAGAGCTGAAAAGAAATGACATTTCTGAAAGGGTTTGTGATAATGCACACCAGGTGCCTCCTCCTCCTCCTCTTAAAAGAGTTCAGGACATTGTTGACCAGCAGACGGAGGTAATATTAGCATAAGCTTCTAATTAGAGGAAGGAAGAATATGGTTATCGCATAGCTTATAAGGCAGTGTTAGATGTGTAGAGGTAGGAAATAGACCACCTAGTAGCACTCAGTAGTAATCTGAACAGAGTTAGAGGAGGCTGTGCTCAAGTGATCCCAGTGTATCAGTATTTGTAGACTTATGAGGATGATGAAGAGGACCTGGGGTATGTCAAGCCGGTAGAGAATGGATCTATTATTCCTTCTATTTTACCCCCAGGCATTAAGTTTGACATATTGAGTACGATGATTCAGTTCTTAAATCTGTGGGGGTATTTGTGGGTTCGCCTACAGATGATGCAAACATGCACCTTGCAAATTTCATTGGAATATGTAGCTCATACTTAAATCTAGAGGTGGATTGGGAAGCACTTAGATTGAGGTTTTCCCTTTTCTCACTTATAGTGTAAGCATCTTGATGGTTGGGGAACTTCCAAGAGGATCTATCACTACATAGAATGAGTTGCTCAGGCAATTCTTGAACCAGTTCTTTCCTCTATCTTAGATGTTGTAGCATAAGGATAAGATTTATAATTTCTGATAGATACAGTCAAACTCTATGTATGAGGCTTGGTTCAAGTTTAATAAGAAGCTGAGTATGGTGCCCAATAATAAAATTTTAGGGTCAAGCTTACTGGAGATATTCTACAGAGCCTAGACCATTAGTTCCAGAGCCATGGTGGACATCATCTTTGGAAGAGATTTTATGAAACTACGCTAGGATGTAGCTTTATTTATTCTAGATTAGATCTCTCTCACTAACTGAGGGTGGAAAATTCGAGAGGCTAAGAGGGGATCTGGCACGTATGTTACTGGTGCCTCTTGCAACCAAAAAGTAGCTGATGGTTCAATAGTGCAAGAAATTACGCTGCTAGGAATTGAACTTGGGTTACTGGTAAAGATATTTATAGCAGCAATTTCCAAGAAAGTGAATGCAATAGGAACACAGGGTTCAGCTTCCAAAGTTTATGAGTCAAAGTTAAAGAAGGAACTAAAATATCTAGATCATTAGTTGGCGGGTTTCTGAGCCCAAAGGCAAAGAAATTATGTTCAGAACTATTATGACAGATACGAAGACTGTAGTAGAGAGAGAGATGGTGACTTAAGGAAAAGGATGACTACAGAGAGAAGGGGGACAGGTATATTCCACCAGGCAGCTAGGATATAGAGTCCAAAATAGAGGCAATTCTGACCAAGTTTGTCGAGGGTCAAGAAAATTAGGAGAACAACCTTAAGGAGATTAAGGCTGACATTTCAGGGTTGACCCAGAAGGTTGAATCTTATGCCACTTATATCAAGTAGTTAGAGCACCAATTTGCGCAGATTTTCGCAACACTGAACTAGACGGTGCCGGGCACCCTTCCAAGCAATACTATTCAAAATATTAAAAAATTATGTTCACATTTTTGTTGTTACCAAAAGGAGTAGTATAAATACTATGGATCCCCTATTACCTGTTACAGAAGTACCAAGGCATGATGAAGCTGCTATTGATGAGACAGCTATTGTAGAGTTAGAAAGGGCAACAGCTGGTAATAGTAAAATTAGTGGGGTCAAAGGTACGGGTAAATTCATTTAGAAGGAAGTGATACAAAATTCATGACAACCCCCACCTTTTCCTCAGAGACTAAAGAAGAAAAGAGAGTAAGGAAAGTTCAAACAATTCATTGAGATGGTGAAAGTGTTGAGCTTGAACATCCCTCTTCTTAAGGAATTGGAGTAGATACTTAGATATTCCAGTTTTATGAAGCAATTAGTTACAAGGAATAAAGGATCTACTTTATAGGATATTGGTAGATCGCACCATTGTAGTCCAGTCACGACCAAATCTTTATCCCTGAAAAAGGGTGACCCTGGATTATTCACTATAGCATTCACTATTGGATCATCTCGGTTTGCTAGAGCCTTATGTGACTTAGGAGCTATTATAAATTTAATGTTGTTGGTTTTATTAAAAAAAATTGGGCTTGATCCCTTCTGAACTAACTATGATGCTGTTTTTGATGGTTCTATGAAGAGACTTGTGGGCATATCTTTTAATGTGATTGTGAGAGTTGATAACTTTATTTTTCTAGCTGAGTCTATCATTATGGACTGTGAGATTGATGCTGAGATGCCCATTATATTTGGGAGACAATTTATGGCCATAGGTACAGAGATGGTTGACAAGGAGAAGGGGGAGCTGAAGTTCTATGTCAGCGGTGAATAGGTCGCATTTAATATCCAAAAAATAATGAAGAAGCCAACCAATATGAGGGTGGTATTGGTGATAGATTGTATTGATAACCTAAGAGGTTAATCCTATGGGTATCTTGATGAATTCTGAGTAATCGATATACCCACGTCATGTCGTAACGTTAAATCAAGAGTTGTATGGGAGGCAACCCATGGGCTTGTTGGTGAAGCCTAAGTAACCGGAAGAGCCACATCATGTTGTGACGTTAAATCAAGTGTTGGGTGGGAGGCATCCTACTATTTTAGTGTTCACTTGTGTTTGTTTTTCTTTTATAGCTTTAGAGCTTATGGACTTGCCCAAAATATGGTAGGATTTCTACATTCATAATTTCCTAGGTAAGGGGACTCTGTGACCAACTCATCAGGGTTATAAATCTCACTCGGGCCAGGTATTGTCGCAAAATACTTAAAAAGATGAAATTTTGAGGATACTAATGGAAATTCTAGATTTTGATACATAATCCCACTTACAGAGTAATAATTACAAGTTATGAAACCATAATTAGTAGGGTAAGCATCAAAATTCAAAGTCCAGAGAGCAAGAAACTAGGTAGAAAATTATGGCCAACTTGTAGTTTGCACATACAAACCACATGTACTACATACGGACCGCATGTTGCAGATGCATGTGGCCAAGTTGTGGGCCCAAATTTTATCTAAGATTTTGGGCCCACTCATGCTTAAATAAGACCTAATCCTTCCCCCTCTTACTATTTAAGCATATTTTAACTCATTCAAATCCTCAAATTTTCATTTTTTTCTCTTAGAATCTAAACTTTCCTCTCAAATTATAATCTTTTTTTTCACACTGAGAAAAAGGCTAAGTTGGAACTTGTTTTTGATACCAACTTGATCAAAAGTGCTATATACGTGTTTCAACTCTAAGTTTACTCCACTTATTTGTAGTGCACATCGGATTTTTCTTCTTGAAAGTAATTTTTTTGTGCTCCTACTCATAGTAATATGTGATGAAATTGAGAACAAGTAGTTCGTATGTGTAATTTCATGCAATATAGATTTTAGCCAACAAAAGTCATTAGTTAGGAGCCTTAACTTATACTAAAACCTTAATGTAGGGTGTAATTCTTGGATTAAACCCTAAAATTATGCCCTACTTGGAAATGGTACTTTAAGAAGTTGAGGAATACTAAGAGTTTGGCATGTTAGTGATAGTGAAAAATATGATTATTGATAAACTGTATGCACATCAGACTTGTAGGGACTATATTCAACTATAAAGATTTGAAAGTTGAAGGAAAATTTGAAGTAGATAAATTTGGAGTTTTTCTTCGAACTTTACAATCCCTCATTTTATATTAGAAACTAATGCTTGGTTTTTTAGGTACAGATGGAACCCAAAGCTGCAAAGAAGAAGGTTATTGCATCAAGGAGATAGGATAAGTCCCCTAAAACCTAGTGGCTCGATGGAAGAGTACCCTATTATATAGATTAGGGAAACTACGATCGGGGAAATACAAAGAGTGACTGAAGGATAGGTGCACCAGACAATTGAGACTATTATTTTGGGATTTATAGGAGTGTAGCTACCTGAGTAGTCACAGTGAGAAATAAGGGTAGCCATTACCTAGCTTAGGACTTGGACTAAAGATATTTAGGTTGTCTAGGCTTCCCAGGCAGCTCTAGCCCGACCGAGAATGAAGTCGGCCCACAGATCACCCCCACACTCTCTTTTACCAAGTGGTAATAATGATGGTGATAAGGCAAATTCTGGGCTAGTTCCACAGGGTGTTTCTCAGGATCCCTAGTCTGAGGAGGGGTCTCGGGATATGTCTAAGGCTACAGTTTAAGAGGAGTCATTAGCGATACCTCAGTTTAAAAAGGGAACAAGGTAGGCTTCCCATGAAGTGCTAGTTCCAAATGAGGAGGCACCAGCACAGCAGGGACAGAGTTCTGCCCCTACATATACCTTAAAACTACCTCTTGAAGAAGACAACCCGAGGTGGGGTGTGGAAGGAATATGGATGATATTCTCTATAGAAAATCATATTTTAGAGATCGACCATCCTAAGAGGTTCATTTTTTAGGAGTACAAGATTAAGATATCTGGGTTGAGTAGTGTACCACAGTGGCAGGAAGCCTTTGATCATTATAAATTATAGTGGATGACTAGACCACTCGGGTTTTACAACCTAACTTTGGTATGAGAGTTTTATACATCATATTGTGCCATAGTAGTTCTTTTGATGCATAAATATATAGGTTTTCTGAGACATATGGAGCATTAATATCTTGAGCAGACCTATGTGAGAGAGGTTAGGGTTGATATTTCAACAACGACCATCCATTGAGTACTCTTTCGTCTAGACTATATTGCCCAACATCCATAACAGACTACATATTGAGAGTCGTATGTGATAGATATATTATAAGAGAGGTTGAGCATAGACATGAGATAGTTAGGTTGATCGACTTCTATATTTCATATTTGGATTATGAGACCCCTTGGATTAAAATATAGGGCATGATAAGAAGGCATCATTGATTTTTGCTGCTAAGTTTTAGTGGTTGATCATTAGATATAGATTGTTCCTGACTGCTTCATATAATGTATTGACTTGGGAGGGAGTTTGCCTAATTTCTAGTATTATGTTGTGTATGATATTGACTTGGCTGCCATCTTCTGGCATGAGATTCATGATAGAGATATTGGGGAGATAATGAATTTACCATTTCCTTATCTTATTCAAATATTATGTGATGATGATGGTGTACCTAAGATATAGGGAGTTAATGAGATATTATAGGTAACAGCCACTACCCAGACAAAGACGATGAAGGATATAGCATGCCCAACCTTTCCCAAAAGACCTAGTAGGCCTGCTACAGTACCTCTGGCCTAGTTTGAGGGCCTATCAATACCTACAGATCCTAGAGAGATACAGAGATAGGATGTGGTATAAGGTATAGATTTTATTGTAGGGAGAAAATACAGACACCCGAGGTTAGTACACAAAGTGATTGGGCTACAACGGTATACACATCGTCCCTGGCTTCTACCTCTAAGCTGGTTGGTGTATCTTTAAGGCCCCCTCATCTATCCACTACACCTGCTGCAATAGGTATTACTATGATATTTTATGAGTTCTTTCAAAGCATAGTGGACAGTCAGAGAGCCACTGATGCTTGATTATGAGATTTTGAGATGGAGGTGGCTACTCCATATGGGAAGATTTGGCCATGGGTTCAGACTAGACTAGAGACGATAGAGGCTACATGGGATATCTCACATAGAGCTACTATGTTGGATTTACGTGCTGATTTATAGTTATGTATTCATGTTTTTGAAGGATGTGTTGCATCCCAGTTTGAAGAGATTAATATACTGGATCTAGGACATATGATGAAAGCATTAGATACCTTACGAGCAGAAGTACGCTCTCTCATAGAGAGTCATATAACATTCACTCCTCCAATCATACCCATAGTGTTTCAAATATCATCTCCACGTATGACCAAATATATTAATTTACTTATAGAGGAAGAGGAGAATGTCCAGTAGGTGGGACCAAAAGAGGACACGTGGAGGATCCATAGGATCCCAATAGTGTATATGACCAGGCCTTGAAAAATACAAAATATGAGTTGGCGGAGTCTGGAATTATTGAGAGGAAAAGGCATGCCAAGATAGCAGCGAGTACATTTTTTAGTAGTCCACCACCACCACTGCTGACTCGGCCAGTAGAGATACCCCTATCTAGGAATATTCATGGACACTTAGTGCATCCAAGGTATGTCCTCATTCCCTTTGTTTTATATAACTATAGTGATCATGGGTTTTTATTATCGTGCTTTCTTTCCTATCATATGTAGTATGATTATAGAACCAGCATGGCTAGGGTAAAATTTGTGTCGTGTTGTGTTGTATTTTTGTGTAATTAGGAGATTTAAGTATTTAGGATAGTTCTCATATTTTTTATTGATATTTTAAGAAAAATTACACCCCTTAAAATTTTAGAATTTTGTGAATGTATATATGTATGAGCATTGTGGATCTTGTTATGGCATTAGGATTAGGGACACGATAATCATTACTAACTTATACATGAACCAGATAGGTAGTAGTTTGTGATGTGACCGTGTTCCATGTGTGAGTGAGATGTTACTTAGTTCCCTTTGTATGTTAAATTCATAACTTGCCCGGTTAGTCTTGCCTAGGTTGTAGGATAGTCAGTTAGGTAAAGATCATCGGTTGTTTCTATGTTAGTCCACTTTTAGCCTAAATGACCTTTCTAGTGTGAAGTTGTATCCCTTGATTCCTATTTTGAGACTTATGGCCTATTTCTTTATTTTCACCTTTCACCTTCTCATTTTTGTTACAATGAACCTAATTTGGCCCTGGACCACTTTAGACATTATGCACCTCAACTCTGGCAAATCGACTAAGTTGAGGGTGGATATCATAGGGGTGTATAATGTATAGTGGGTATGAAGAAACAAAAAATAAAAGAAAAAGAAAGTAGCGATGAGTGAGGTAGAAAAAGAAAAGAAAAGAAATAAGTTGGAAAAAAGAAAGATCAAGAAAATTATACCCAACATATATGTGCTTTAAAATATAAAGAAAGAAATAAGGGCAAAAAGAAGTGAAAATAGTTAATAAGTAAGACCCCAAAGATAGTGTAGTGCCAAGGAGGCTTAGTCACTTTAAATGTTCATATGTATCATACCATCCCAAAACCTGCATTACAAATCGAGAAAAGTCCTATAGTGATCCTAACTTCACTATCCAAAAACTAAGATGAAGAAAATAAGGGAAATCCTATGGTATATAATGTACATTAATTGGAACTCCTCTTTTGAGTATGCGTGTCTCCTGACCGTCCCTATATTAACATGTATTATTTTATACAAGTAAGTGGGACTTCTTTGTTGTGAGGGAAGATGAGTCATATTTCTAGCTACTTACTTATTTTGAGTAGTGTAACTTGTATATACATGCATGATTGTTTGTTGCTAATGTAATGCCATAACTTGATCCCATTGTGTCACATTATTGAGCATCATGGTTATACACAATTGGTTTTGAAAGGATAGGAGGGAAAAGGGTATTATGGTTTGAGATTAAAGTGGTGACTGACTGCCTTGGGTAGCGTAGATTCTCCTAGTTAAGTGTTGTATTCAATTTTACTGTATGTTGCCGGATGACCTACAAACGCCATGAGATGTTGATGTGCCATAGAAATATAACACTTTTGATGCTTAAAATGATGAAAATATGCAAGTTTCTTAGGTTGTTTTGTTAGATATGATGTGTTTTGGGTATGTTTTGTAGGAAACTAGGTTTTGGATGCTAAGTTCAAGAAAAATATGAAAAATGAGTTTTTTGGCTACTTACATGAGACACTTTTGGGTATTTATGGCTTTTACCGGGTGTGTATGACCAAAGCATGTACCATAAGTTGATGTCCAGAAGCTTGGTGGAAAGAATTTAAAGACGTAGCACTTACCCATGGCTATATATGGACCACATGTAGCACTTGTGGTCCGTATGTGACTAAGGTAAGTACCAGAATTGGAGGTCCAAAGAGTGCAAGAACTGAAGGAGAATTTGGGCACTTACCTATGTTTGTATGCAGACTGCATATAGTACTTGCAGAACGCATATGGGTAAGGTAAGTACAAGAAGTCCAAAGTCCAAAGACTGAACAGTGTAGGAAATATTTCTGGCACCTACCTGGTTCTACATGCGGACTGCATATGGCCCAAGTAAGTGGCCTCAAACCCTTTTTGTCCTTTTTCTCTCGAACTTTGATTATTAGGGTTTCCTCATGTAGTATAAATACCCTTTATGTGTTTTTAGTAGAGTTTACGCACTCTTTATACACACTCTTTATACACTCTCTTTATACGCTCAAACATATATTTGATTCTAAGATCCATCTTTGGTCTTAGATTATTTTGTATTGATTTTGGTTGTTAATTAGGTTAAAGTTTTGGATTTTTTATTTGTTGATTATAGTTTGATTGTTGAATGTCTTCAAATATGAATTCTTTTAATAATTATGCAAGAATGAGAGGCTAATCTTCCTTAGCTAGGGTTGTGGGAACCTTGGCTACATAACGAAGTAAGGGAAGTATTCAATACTTCTAGATTATTGTTGTTGCATATATTGGGGTTTCCTTCACTTTGATTGATTTACTATAGGTGCACATGTTAGGATCCAACTTGTATTTACTATGAACATGAGAGAGAGGTAGATATTGGGAAAAGGATATCACAACGATGATTTGGGGTTAATTGTCGAAATAAGCTTACTTATACTATCATCTTAAGCCAATTAACTCCCATCTATTCAACTTGAGACCGAGGGGAGATAGTTATAACTGGGGTCCAAGGTAAGGTTTAGCAAGACAACACTCTGAGACCAAGAGGAGATGTGAAATTTACCAAATGATGTCGAGGGGAAATTGGTGTACCTATCTTACCATACTCTACATACATAACAATTATATGGTTAGATTAAGCACGAGAAGCTTATTGAGTTAGAATCCAGGGGAACACTTCCCTAGTGTTCGTCTATGACTAAATTAAAACCAGAGTTAATATTAGTTACTTGTTCGATATTGTCACTACAAACTCCCCATTTACTTTTCTAGTTCTGATCGTTGATTACAACAGTTAAGAGCCACATTCCACATATTCCCTTGGAATTCGATCCCAACCTTTGTTGGATTACTATATTTGATAGTGATCGCATAAACTTCAAATTGAAGGTTTTGCTTAGTCGTGATCAATATATGCTTGCACATAATTATGTGTGCCATAAATGGAGAATATTTTTTTTATCAATTTTTGGATTAAAACATCATTAACTCTCAAGTTTCAAATGAATTTTGTCCAACAAGATAATCTCTCGATAGATCATATGATAAATAAAAATCCAAAGACAATATCAAAGTCGAAGTCAAAGCTGATTCAAGCCATGTGACGATAAAGACTGTGCGAGGATTCTTTTCTTCTTGCCTCACTATCCACATGAAAGAGTACTTCTTTAAGCGCAAGAATTTTCCTTTCTCCCACCAATGTGAGAAAGCATTCCTTTTTTAAAGTGAATACATATTTTACTTTTCCCTCTATTTTATTCCCTCTATTTTTCATTCACTTTCACATAGAACCCAAATATCACCCACATGAATGGGGAATGGCAATTTCATTAAAAATATATGGACAAATGTGTGATCGACAAGAAAAGACTAATTGCATCTGGATAAGTACATTTCTCTTAAAACTTTCCATAGTGAACTCACATCAGATGAACTTGATCAATAAGTAGATGTGTTATCTTTGAACTGTCTAACTTTGGTATACACCTAGACAGCACAAGTCACACAACCATTATTTTACCTAGTTTATGGCTATTATAGTTTTGTTCGTATCAGCCATGGACACTTGTTAGTTTCATAAGAGCTTAGAGAATAGTCCTTTACTATCATTCTTCTTGAAATGTCTTCCACTTTACCCTTATATAGGTAATTTCTAAATGTTTAATATTATTGATTAAACTAGTTGGTCAAATTTTCCAAACGTAGAAACCATCAAAAAGCTTCAAACCATAAGCCTTACCTTTGTTTCCTGAACATTATCTTCATCATGAGAATGGATTGAGTTAATTGAATGTTGAATGATGCACCTAAATTATACCTCTCTTATGAGAGAGTAAGTGGTCATTCTCAAATATATAACCCAACTAGGTTGGGGTCGAATCGCACAAGAAATATGGTATTAATCAAGGCTATTTGTGATTCAACCGACTAATAGTTAATAGTTCCCATTAATTGGGGGGCTTTATCAATCAATCAATTATTGTTGTTCACTTTTTTTTACTAACTCAAAGTCAATATTTCAATATTTCAAATCAATGATATAATAAAACTAAAGTTGTGATCACTATGAGTATTGATGCTTATCGAATAATAGTTGTAGTATTAGATTCTCATGACATGCGAGAAACAATAAATTATCATAATTGATGGTTAATCTAAGCGTCTTTCAACCTACTTAGATACTAGATTTCCTAATTCTTTCGAACTTGGGAAAATCTACTATTCACACTAATTTTATCCCGAGTTGATTAATCTTGTTACAACATTAATTATAAGATGGAAAGTTGATCTTTCCAAATCCCCATTGATAACTCGCTACTGTTAATTGATTTCATAGTTCAAGAAAATCAACTTAAGGCTAGATCTATTATTTGTAACCAACAGAAAACATTCATTATAATAGAATTATCAAGATGTTACCTCAGTCAATCGAATCTTAGCCGACTATTAAACCAATAAAACAAAACTCATAGATCCCACAACTCCAGTTATGGGATTTAGTTCCTCATAATATAGAAAGAGATAGTGTAGATGAAATACATAATTAAAAAGTCATTAACTTACAAAATATGGAATTGAAGATTGTTCTTCTTTTAGTTCAAACGAGAATCCCAAAAACTAAAACAATAATTCAAAAAACTGAATTTAAACTTAAGAGATCCCAATGTAAAAAAAAAAATTTTTAGTAAGTTCAATATGCTAATGAAATCCTAAGATTTTTCTATAAATACCAATAACCTTCAGGATTTGAATTTCAAACTCTAGATTTCCCACACCATAGCTATTGACTTCACATGACAGCTTATCAGCAAATTGATGACCTATCACTCAAGTCGTCAATAGCTCTTTCCAACACATGCATTTTGTCTACAAGTGACGACTTCCTCTAATGACTTATCAAAAGGTTGAAGACTTATCAAAAAAGTTGTCAATTCCACTTATTCAGCATATAGATTTTGTCTATGGGTGATGGCTTTCTCTGATGACGTATCAACAAATAGACAAGTCATCAACTCAACTTCTTCCACATGTAGATTCTGTCTATGGGTGATGGCTTCCTCTAATGACATATCAATAGGTTGACAACTTATTAGACAAGTCGTCAATTGGAATCTTCAAAACTTAGCTTCATATAGGTTTCACCAAAAATGTCCTTCTTGACATAGTTTTCATAGGTTTTTTTGCATCTTGACTTTCCCTGCAAAATCACATGAAACACAATAAAAAACAACAATACTTACTTAAGAACTTACAATTATTTCAAGCTAAAAGCCTTAAATGTGCTAACACAAAGTTAGCACATCAACACCCTCAACTTAAAATACTTGTTTGTCCTCAAGCAAATAACACGGTATTATACACCCACTAAGAGCATCGATGCAAATAATAGCACTTGTTTTCTTTATTTGAGCCCATTAAGAAACATGTGATCTTTTTCTACCATGAAACATCAAGATTACATAAATATCTTTGAAGTTCAAACAAACAAATCACTACCTAAACTTAGAGTATCAATCAAATGCTTAGTAATTTCCACTCCTATTCACATTCCCTCACACAAAAGAAAGAAGTTTCTTACTCCACATATTTCTTTGTTTTTTTAGGAACTAGATATCAAAGCTCTCACTCTTAGAACAAAGTTTCAAACTATGCACCTAAAATGCCATAAGCTTGCCATCACCATTTTGTTTGGTTCATTTAGTAATCAAACTAAGATTACTACAGGGCTTTCTCGGCTTGAAGTGAAAGTTTAAGTGCTGGGAAAATCAATTTAGGATTAGTGACTTAGCCTCTCTTTGGTTACTTGAACCAATTGGCTACAACAATTTATTCCTTTGCCTTCTTCTCCTAATAAACTTTTGTATCCTTCTTAGCATTCATATCCAACACTATTTATTTACTATTATTTCAAAATTCCTTTTTATTTTTTATTTTTCCTTATATATATATATATGAGATAACTCTCACACATTTTTTTCACCTTACAATCAACATCCCCTCTACTGCATCCACCCTCAACTTAGGCGATTCGCCTAAGTTGATATGTAAAATGTCAAAAGAGAGAACTGACTAAAGCAACACTTAATTATGAACTCAGTGAAAGGTGGTCAATTTGTTGAAATAAAGAAAACATTCTAATGGCTCAAAAAGGGATCAAAATAGGATATATTATATGGGTAAGGGTTTTTTATTTTTCCTAAATGTCTTACTTATCAAAAATGGCCCGTGATCACTTCTTAAATAACTACTTGGAATCCTAACAAAATGATTTGGGAAAGTACTAGATGAATGCACACAATAAGAACATATTCACAAAAAACCTCACTCTCTCATGGCATGGAATTTTATGGACATCACCAAATACTCAATAAAACTCAAGCTCAAGTAAGGAATGCCATATTTACATACTTTCGTAGACAAAAATGGTTTCCTATGCACCTAGAAATCAATATCACAATCAAAAATTTTTATGGGCAAACAATTATTAAATCACAATTTTCACACTTTTAGACTTATACAATTGCTACTCAGTTAGATACTACTCCTAATACATACATAACACACAACTACAAACAAACAACAAATCTTAAACATGTCGGTTCCCTAGATAGCACTCATGGGCATACAATATAGACAATATACCCTAGAGGTTTAAAGTACCCCCACCCCAGAAACAAAAACATGCATTGTCCTTAATGCAAATATATCAAACTATCACAACAAGGGTTTGTACCTACAGCTTTTTAAGCACTTGTTGTAACACCTCAAAAATCTATTCTGAGATGTCACACGGTGCTTAGAATCATAAGTGACCCCAAGCTAACCCTTTTACTGGCATATCTCATAAGAAACTGTACAATATGTATAAATCTGTACAAAAATCAATGGAAGATAGCTTTTTTCTGAATCTGGGAAATACAAAGTGAATTTAAATAATTTCAACACTGCCTTACAAATGAAATTGGAAAGAAATACTTTAACTCTACTGACTGTCTATGAAACCTCTACTATACTGACTATAAATGGTTGGGAAGATACTCCAACTATCGCTAATCAGTACATGTGAATAAGAAAATAAACAACATAAATAAATCAAACTGAAGTCCCCGAAGGAGGATGACTCATCATCTTACTAGCTGGAATCTGCAACTACCTGAATCTGAATGTGCATACTAAGTCTTGCACCTTACATTATGAGATAATGTAGCAGATCGACATATATGTGGATCAGTACTTTGAGGATGTACTGAGTATATGGGGTACAGTGCATAAGTAAAATATATCTCATGATCATCATTTATAAAACAATGCATGCTAAATAAAAATGACTCACATAGCTTGAGTGATATGAAATCTAAATATCAAAGTCATGAAGAGTAAAGCATATAATATAATACTCGTGAGTCATCACATTTAGTTCTGAAATCTGTAGTTCTATTCCCTTCTCAAATTATATAGACTAAGTGATAAAGAGCTCATCTCTATATTTGAAAGCTAAGACTATAACTTTGAAACTGAAATCTCAAGAAAACAACATCTGAATAAGTTTGTGTGCCTTTACACTTAGTATCTAAAATCCTTAGGGAAATTACTTTTAAAACCTTTTCTTTACTGGTAGAAAATAAATAACTCATCTGTAAGGGAAAATACTTTGATCTTAAGGGGATACTTTCAAAAGATTTTCTTAACTAGTAGGGAAAGTACTAAAAAGCTATTTATTTACTTTTACTAGCAGGAGGTTCTCTTAACCAACATAAACCATGTGAGCTACATGGAGTCCAACATTTTATCCTCCCAAGAAAGAAACCTCACGTTGGAGAGAGGCATCATACTCTTGCTAGAGAGTATAACCTCAACTTAGTGATTACTATCATGGCCTCGGGCCCAAAAATCTCAATCCTATGATGGTCCATAGTTTTGGGGTTTGAGATCTCAGAATCATACCCAACTCGGTACTTAATACTACTCCATTTTATATGCTATGCTCATCTCATTGGAAATCCACTTTTAAAATAATCTCATGGTTTAAAATAAAACCAACTATAAAATTTGTAATCTCATTCGGGAAAGGGGATTTCAAATCTATTATGACCATGAAGGTCAAACTTTCTCAATAATATCAAATTTAATCAAATCATGGGTGCTTATAGCATAAAAGTTCTTAAAATTATGATCTCAAGTTGGGATTAATGACCTATATTTAAATCTTAGGTTAAGACGTATCAAAATGCATACTAGATATCATAAAGATTCATGAATCATATAGAAATCTGGAAATTTTCAGCAATATGCCTTATAACCTCAACATACTCATGTACTTCAATTTCTAAAACATTGAAAACATCATAATCTCAAGAATAACAACATAGGGTACAAACCCCTACTTCAATTCCATAAGAAAATATGTAAAATCATATATCTTTATAATTAAAGACAAGTTTTGGGTACAAGGATGAAAGGATTGTCCTTGTTCAAACCCTACATACCTTAGATTATGAATTTAGATAAACAAACTTGTTTAAGACTCTCTTTCGTACTCTTGAGTGAGGATTCTTGAAGTTTTTGACTTAGGAACCTTGAATCTTAAATCAATTTGTAAAAACTATGGTGAAATCTTAAGGTTCTTGGAGAAAGATTTGGATCTTGCTCTTGAGGGTTAATCTTGAGATAGAACCTTAGTTTTTGATGCTTTAGAAGAATATAACATTTGCTCCTTGAATCTAATGTATTTAGATGTGAAAAGGGTTGAAAAAGACCCAAAATCACTTTTAAAAACAGCTTTAACTTTCTGAACAGAAGTGTGTGACGGCTTTAATTAGCTAGATTTTCTAAGTCTAGGAACTCTTTGGGCATGATTTAAGGGAATTAGGCAACGAGGATTTTGCAGGGTCTTACAATATCTCACCCTTGGGAACATTCATCCTCGAATGTTGGATAGGAATTTGTTGGTCTTAAAGGTATGGAATAACATTGACATGATCCGTCTTCTGAGAAGGGATATAACTGAGTTGAAACATTTAAACTTCTATCATGAAATTGAATTCAAAGCTGACTTGACCTTACTTGCTTTAAGGAGTTGATATATACTGAGAGTTTTGGATTCATTTGGAGTGTTCATAACCCAATCATATATATACTGAATTGGGAAGTGACAACCTAGTCAGGTACGAATCATGAGACATCAAGACTTAGATCGTACCAGGGTATTATACCGTTCGAGCTAAAATACTTAGAAAAATTTTGAGTATGCACTAAATACTTATGAACTGAGTCATGAATAAATAATTGAACCTGAAACATGATGCTTGGACTGAACTAAATTCGTAATTTACATGGATAGAATAGATTATCTCTTAGAATGGTCACACGGATGAGACTTCAGATAGTAGGGCCGGGGGAAAAGGTGGAAAAATCATAGGAACTTGTTTACCTAGATATTAAACCAGATTGCTGGCTATACTGATTAAATTATACTGGAAACTTATATGTAACTGGAGTATCTCTCCAACGCTCTATATAAAGAAGTTCTAGTAACATTAGGGAGTAAAGAACCTTGGGTATGATTTAAACAAGACATCTGACTAAGGAATCAAAACATTGATGCTACTCTATAACATGGAATATAGACATATAACTCATAAGCTAGGATAGAATTTCTAGGTATAAGGCAATGTAATTTCTTAATTCCAAGCTTAGCAACACATCCTCGAATACTCCCTCAACTAAAATATTCCCCTCATTTACCATACTCATTTGATTCAACTTATAGTTCTCACCTAGGCATTGATAAATCCTTCTACTAATGTCTAAAGTAAATTAAATCCTCTCACAATGATCAAGCCTAACTCTAAATCACAAGATACAACATGCTGCACCACAATACTAGTCTAAACCATGCGATTCAATCTTCTATATCCTCTTAGAGCTCACACCCTACGCATAGCGTGCCTTACCACTTCAATAACTAACTTTCAACCCTTATTTTGGATCCACTAACGCACATTGTGCCCCTCCTCTTAAATCCCAACATGTCATTCAGGCCTATCTTTATAACCACCTATGAATTTTAAGGAAAACACCCATACAGGCATACTTCACATATTCTCTAAACCACTATCAACACAACTCACATGCGCTACTCTAAGAACATACACACCTGGATTTTAACTAACCACAACATGTCTCAAAGACTTTGGCCCCAATCTTACTTCATACTTATGGACTTATCTAATACAATCATACAAGAATCTTTCCTCAACAAGAAATACGTACTCATCACCACTATCATTACATAAGGAGGAGTGATAAAAGGTTAAAACATGAGATCTTAAAACATTGAAGAATACTATAGGTAACTTAACACTTAACTGAGGCCTGAGGAATAGAGAGTCAACATCATGGATTCATCAACGTGATCTAAATTGAGAGCCTACACTACTATAAGATAAATCTCGCTGATCATTAGGAGTGTGGCATGAGTTATGAAAGCCGAATATACTGTAAAGAGTGAGTACTTGTGTCATGAGCTGCATGACCTTAATTTGGAGTTCATAACCTATGGAATGTGATTTCGACTATTAAATGGACTGGAACTCCTTATTTAGGGACCAGAAGAGTACATAATTATCTATCACATGTAAACCTAAAACGTAAGGCATGAGTAGGTACCGGGATAACTGAAATCACCCTCACTTTCTGATATTCTATATCATGCTGGCACTACTATTAGAATCTGAGAACCTAACTTGGTTACTTATCCTATCATCTCCCCCTTATCTTTCAAGCCATCATTCAAAATCTGTGGAATCCCTCTTACAAACTCTAACTGAACTACAACCACCTTACTCTAGAGCCCAGGGTATAACAATACAAGTAAATAATAGAACTTAACCTAAATAACTATACCCGAAAGTGTTCAAACCCACTGCTAATACTACCTTCTGAGATATACTCTATCTTTCTATATCCCCAATAGTCATCACATATTACTTGAACACTTTCTAATCTCAAATCTTCATAAGTATCCCCCTTGTCGGACTGCACACCATCTAGTACATCAACTCTTATTTCTAATCGCAAAATCTTTAAGGATTCAAACTTGAATCATAACACCTAACACAGATTGCATCGACCTCTAATAAACCATACTACTCCATTCGTACTTTGCTAATACCACATATCATTACGTTTCCAAACTTACATTCTTTTATCTAAGCCATATGAATCAAGGTCATATCAAAAGACTCAATATCATAACTCTTAACACCTTAACTTGGCTATTTAGAACACCCTATACCATCTAACTAGTCTTCCTCCACCTAGAAAACCAACGGTACTACTAACCACACACAACATGCAACAACTTGGAAATAATGCAACCCCATACCACCTTGGGCATACTTCTTCATCACACATACAACCTCATACTAAATTACGAATTAAAATGGACTCTAGCTCTTGCACATATTGTTCAATCCTACAAGATCACTCGATATAACTAGCATCACTAACCACAAAATTATTACACCTACCTAGATGACCTTCCACTGTCCAAACTTAATGTCTAGTGCAAAAAATGATTCAACAAACCTCCTTGCACACAATTCTCCTTTGGAAGCTATAAAACAAGGCATCAAGAAACACTAGTACACTAGATCTTTAGAACAACAATAATCGATCAATAATCATATGTCCTATCTTATTTAAAATCCCTTATCACATTCTCCTTCTAAACATCACTACTATTCACCCATCCATACACCTAAACTTCTTTCATACTTCTATAAGATTCAACTAAACTCCTCTTCATAACCTCAAGGGAAACCTAAATTGACAATACTAAACCATCCAATACTTTCATCAACAACCCATACCTTTCTAACATAACAATTATCATCAATAACTCTTTTCATACTTCAATCAAACAATAATTCACCTTAACTAATAACTTCTTCTCCATCTTCCACTAATACTAACACATAAGGACTTATCACTTCATTATTAACTCAACCACATGCAAAAATTCATCTATATAAATGTTCAATAAATTGGTCTTACTACCCTTCTTGACACTACACTTCTAAACTTACACACCCAACTATAACAAGGTTCAACTGCTAATGAGTCATAACACTTCTAGGTTTCAATATCTCGTGAATACAAACTCTACTTTGCAATCTCTATTCATAGTATCTCATCTAATGAGTGTTATCTGTATTTAGGGGTAAATGAGGAATTTGAATACATATCTTACTCTGTCTTAACTGAAGGTCTCATAAGAATGAGGACATAACTTTCAAATTGAGGGACTTTTGAGACACTAGAGAGCTCCTCTCAAGCCTCTTTGTGTAACTTCTGAAACTTCTTCTAGCAGATTTGGGAGCACTATCTAGGGAGAAAATTAGAACTTGCTAATCAGGTTATATCAAGAATAAGTCATAGAGGGAGTAAAGATTAACGCCATAAATTCTGAAGAGGGATCTGAAAACACATCTGACATTGGGCTTAGTGCTCTATTTTCATGAACATGAATAAAGTTCTTCAAAGTTTGGAACTTAAAATCATTGATGAGATACTTTTGAGCCTGCATACAATCCTATAACGTTCTGTAGGGACTATCTGAGAAGGCTTTATCTGTAAGGATTTAAACTTGACTATTTTAGTTACCTTGAAAATAAGGCAAAAATGGTCTGAATAGAGCAAGATGAGAATCTGTATAAGTTTCTTAGAGGACTTTTCTATGACACAATCTGAGGCTCGAAAGAAGGGAAATATTTCTTAAATTCCCTGTAGCCTCTTGAGGAAAAGTATAGATATCTCCATACCATTCTGCAAGACTCTACTAGATACGGGTTCATAGACACCCTAGGACACTTAAATCTTGTGCTCTGATACCAAGTTTGTAACTCCCCAAAAATCTGTTTCGAGATGCCACACGGTGCTTATGATCACAAATGACCCCATGCTAACCCTTTACTAGCATATCTTATAAGCAACTGGATAATATGTATATATCTATACAAAAATCAATGAAACATAGCTCTTTTCTGAATCTGAGAAAAACAAAAATAAATTCAAATGATTTCAACTCTTCTTTACAAATAAAACTGAAATAAAATACTTTAACTCTACTAACTGTCTATGAAGCCTCTACTTGTAACACCCTGAAATCTCATCTCGGAGCGTCACACAATTCTTAAGGTTACAAGTAGCCCCAACCTAACCCTTTGAGCCTATAACCATCTCTATCTGTCACTTTGGGATGTCAGAACCCAATAATAATACCGTGATATATTAACTCAAAATTGGAATAACTAGAAAACATATTCTGAAATATCAAATACTAGAAGTCTAAACCATAACTACTAGTCTAGTCTGACAAAGCCTCTACTACTCTAACTGGAGAGCCATTGGGACAGACCTCCAACTGACTCAAACTTATATGAAAGTAATAATAATTGAAAATCTAAGAAAGTAGGTCCTCGAACCATGAGGACTCACCAAGGACAATGATGTATATGAGATGCTCGAAGATCACTATCACTACTAGGACTGAGCACCTGGACCTACATTATGAGACAATGTAGCACATAGATGTAGATGTCCAACAGCACTTTAGGAATGTACTGAGTATATGGGGGTGTATGTATTTATATAAAACAATATCAATACTCTTTAATAAAATTATGCATGCAAATAGGAATGACCCACATGGCTCGAATAAGTCTAGAATATAAAACTGTCAAATCATGAATAGTGAAATATGTAACACAAATCTCATAAGTCGTTATACTTAACTTTAAAATCTAGAGTCTCCTCTTATTTTCAGTACTTGAAGGCTAAAAGAAGCTTTAAACAATACTTTCAAACTCGGGCTTTATCTTGTGGAAAGTAAGACTTCTTTAAAACTTAAGGACTTAGAACTTTTAGAAACTTTTAACACTTGGGAACTTTGGAACTCTTTTAGACTCGGGACACTTGGAACTCGAGAGTTTCTTCTAACAGGCATAAACCGTGTGAGCTACATAGAGTCCAACGTCTTGCCCATGTTGGGGAGAGATGTTATACCCTTGCCATCGAAATAGAACCTTAACTTGAGTGATCACTATCTCGGCCTCAGACCCATAAATCTCAATCCTATGGTGGCACGTAGTTCTGGAGTATAAACCTTGGAATCATACCCAACTCGGTGCTAAATACTACTCCCATAATCAGCTCAGAAATCTTAGGAAATCCACCTCAAAATAACTCAAGGGTCCATAATGAAGACCAAAACATATTTCTATTTGCTTTAAATCATACTCAATGTGGATTTCAACTCTATTATGACCAAAAGGCCAAATCTTTCTCAATAATCTAAAAGTACTCAATTCATGGGTGCTTATAACACAAAAGTTCAAAAAATTTCAAATCTCAAGCAGGGCTTAAGGACCCATAAATCAATCTCAAGTTATGACTCATCAAAATGCTTACTAGGTGTCATAAAGATTCATAAATCTTATAGAAATCTAGAATTTTCAGCATTTTGCCTCAAAAATCTAAACATACTCATGTATTACAATTTCTAGAACATTGGAACTATTAAAATCTCAAGTAATAACAACATAGGGTATAAATCTATACTTCAATTTCATAAGAAAATATAGAAAATTATATATACTCATAAGTAAAACAACTTTTAAGCACAAGGACGAAAGAAGTATCCTTGTTCAAATCCCACATACCTTAGATTATGACTTGTAGGTGAACAACTTGCTTAAGACTCTTTTTGGAACTCTTGAGTGAGAGTTCTTGAAGCCTTTGACTTGAGAACCTTGATTCTTAACTCAATTCATAAAAACTATGGTTGAATCTTAAGGTTCTTGGAGAAAGATTTGGATTTTCTCTTGAGGGTTAATCTTGAGAGAAAACCCTAATTTTTGGATGTTATGGAAGAATATAATGTTTATACCTTGAATCTGATATATTTAGATGCAGAAAGGGTGGAAAAAGATTGAAATTCCCTTTTAAAAATGACTTAGAATTACTGAATGGGATTTGCGACGGTGGGTGCGATGGTCCATCAAGGGCCCGATGATCCATCGGTCCTGACCGTCACACCTGGGCCAGAACTCATTTCACTATCTCATCTGCGATGATGGGTATGATGGTCTGTCGAGTTCTCGATAATCCGTCGACCTTACCATCGCTCTTAACTAGATTGGGGTCTTACTGCCTCCTCTGTGACGATTTGGGTGATGGTCCGTCGTACTTAGGAGATTTTACTACTTTCTGTAAAAATGGCCATGTCTTTCTCTTCCAATGTTAGATTTTGACGAGATAGGTATCGTTGGAAATATAATTCAATTTCCCACACGATAAAAAGTTATTTTTAGGAAAATTCAACAAGGTTTAAGCACTTAATCACTTTGTAAGTCACACCTTAATATTTTAGAGCTGGAATTACACTTCACTTGACACGTTCTAAAGGCTCAGACTATGAGGGAACTTTGTGGGGTATTACAATATCTCCCCCTTGAAAACATCTGTCCTCGAATGTTGCTAGTTAGACTAAGAACACAGAGAAAACTGAGTACACATAGCTGAAGCAAATTGCTAAGCGGGTTCCATATCTTTCTAAACTCTTGAATACTTCGAAAATTGCAAGAACTCATGTAAGAATAGATACATAGCTGAACTTTAGATTAGAAAGGCTGAATTAAGGAAGAATAGTACCATCGGCTTGATCTGAACTTACGGAGAAGAGGTTCGGGTACTTAGCTCACATGTCTGCTTCTGCCTCCCAAGTAGCGCCCTCAACTGACTGGTTCCTCCACAAAACTTTGACCAAGGGAACCTCTTTGTTCCTCAGTCTATGGATCTAGAAATCTAGGATCTCAATAGGAATCTCATCAAATGAGAAACTATTGTAAATATCATCACTCTCTGAAGGATCCACTACAACGGAGTCACCAATTTGCTTCTTAAGCATGGACACATGAAAAATAGGATGGATAGCTAACAATTCTGCGGGCAACTCAATCTTATAGGCTACTTTCCCAGCATGACTCAAAACTCTATAAGGGCCAACATAACGGGGACTAAGCTTTCCTTTTCTGCCAAACCTCTTCACCCCTTTCATGGGTGAAATCTTCAAGTACACCAAGTCACCTACCTCAAACTCAAGACCCCTTCTTCTCACATCGGCGTATGACTTTTGATGACCAGAGCTGTCTTCAACCTTCCTTTAATAAACTTCACCTTCTTCATAGCCTTAAATACTACATCAGGTCCAACTAAAGCAGCTTCACCCACTTTAAATCAACCTATGGGTGATCTACATCTCCTTCCATAAAAGGCCTCAAATGGTGTCATCCTGATGCTAGCATGGTTACTATTGTTATAGGCAAACTCAATCAATGGTAAGTGCTCATCCCAACTACCTTTGAAATCAAGGACACACACCCTCAACATATCTTCTAAAGTCTGGATGGTCCTCTCAGCCTGACCATATATCTGCAGATGAAAAGCAGAACTTAGGTGAGCTTAGGTACCAAGACCCTTCTGAAAAGCTCTCCAAAACTATGAAGTGAACTGAGTACCCCTATCCAAAATGATAAACAAGGGGAGTCTATGCAACCTGAATAACTCCTAGATATACAATCTAGCATAGTCCTCAGCTGCATAAGATGTATGCACTGGTAGAAAATATATGGAATTATTCAACCTGTCTACAACAACCCAAATAGAATTATAACGATAACGCAAAAGAGGTAAGCCAGTCATGAAATCTATATTCACCTCTTCCTACTTCCAAGTGGGTATACCAAACTCTTGCATTATACCACCAGGTCTTTGGTGCTCTACCTTAACCTGTTGGCACATTGCATACTTCACTACAAACTCAACTATATCCTTTTTCATACTACTCCACCAATAGATTTCCTGTAAGTCACGGTACATCTTGGTAGCACCGAGATAAATGGAACACCGCGCACCATGCTCCTAATCCATAATTCTTTGCCTCGAATCATCAACACACAGAACACACAATCTACCTTGCAATCTCAACACGTCATCTCTCCCTGAGGAGAAAACCTCTAACTTTTGGTCCTTAACTAACTCCTTCAGTCTGACCAAACTAGGATCCTTGTCTTGCTTCTCCTTCACTTCTAAAACTAAAAAGGATTCAGAACTACTCTACACCAAGATACTCCCCTCAGCTGAATCAAGCAACCTAACACTTAGTCTAGCCAAATGATGCACATCATATACTAACTCTTTCTTACCTTTCTCTACGTAAGTGGCACTACCCATAGACAACCTGCTAAGGGCATTTGCCACTATATTATCCTTGCTCAGATGATATAGCACAATTATATCATAATCCTTTAGCAACTCTAACCACCTTCTCTGTCCAAGATTCAACTCTTTCTGAGTAAATACATATTGTACGCTCTTATGATCAGTAAACACATCAACATGAACACCATACAGATAGTGTCTTTATATTTTCAAAGCAAAGACCACAGCAACTAACTCAAGATCATGGGTTGGGTAATTCTTTTCATGTGGCTTCAACTGTCTAAAGGCATAGGCTATAACCTTACCTCTCTGCATCAACATATAACCCAAACCAGCTTTAGAGGCATCACAATACACCACAAAACCATCAGTACTGCCAGGCAAAGTCAACACAAGGGCAGAGGTGAGTTGAGTCTTCAAATCTTGAAAACTCTTCCCACAGGAATCTGATCAAAGAAACTTATGTTTCTTTTGGGTCAACCGGGTCATGGGGACGTAATAGAAGAGAAATCTTTAAAAAACGGTGGTAATAGCTAGCTAAACCCAAGAAACTCTTAATGTCAGATAGAGAGATAGGTCTAGACCAATTTCTTATAGACTCTGTATTTCGAGGATCAACTCTAATGACTTTGGTGGAAATAATATGACCCAGAAAGGCTACTGACCTTAGCCAAAATTCACACTTGCTGAATTTGGCAAATAACTGATGTTCTCTAAAAGTTTGCAGGACGATTCTAAGATGATCCACATGGTCATTCTCAGTATGAGAGTGCACAAGGATATCATCTATGAACAATATGACAAATATATTAAGATACTATCAGAACACTTGATTTATGAGGTACATAAAAGTTGTTGGAGCATTGGTTAGCCCGAAAGATATGTCTAGAAACTCAAAGTGACCATAACAGGTTCGAAAGGCTATCTTTGGGATATCACACTCCCTTACTTTAAGTTGATGATATCCAAATCTAAGGTCTATCTTGGAGAAATAACTTGCACCCAACAACTGATCAAAAAGGTTATCACTTCTTAGAAGAGGGTACTTATTCCTAACCGTGACCTTGTTAAGATGATGATAGTTAATGCACATATGGAAAGAACCATCTTTCTTTGGCACGAACAGGACGGGTGCGCCCCAAGGAGAGACACTGGGTCTTATGAAACCTTTCTCTAAAAGATCTTCGAGTGGTTCTTTCAACTCCTTAAGCTCTGAGGTATCATACGGTAAAGAGGAATAAAAATAGGATGAGTGTTGGAAAGAAGGTTAATCTTGAATTCTATCTCTCTATTGGAAGGTACCTTTGAGAGATCTTTCGAAAAAACATCAGGAAATAAATTAACAATGTTGATTGACTGAATAGTTGGAGCCTTGAACTTAGTGTCTTTAACTCTAACAAGGTAATAGATACAACCTTTGGATATTAGCTTTTTGGCTTTGAGATAGGAGATAAAATGACTCTTGTGAGATACTGTACTCTCGGACCATCAGGAAACTGAAACTTAACCACACGGGTACAACAATCTATAGATGCATAACAAGAGTGAAGCCAATCCATACCTAGAATAAAGACAAAATCCACCATGTCCAACTCTATTAAATCAGCAAGCATGACTCTGTGAAGAACAGTAATAAGACAATTTTATATACTTTCTTAGCAACAACTAACTCCCCTACTAGAGTAGAAACTAGGAAAGGCTCAAGAATCTTTTTGGGACTTATTTCAAAATTCACAGCAACAAGTGGGGTCACATAAGAAAAACTTGACCCGGGGTCCAACAACAATAAACATCAAAGTGGAATACACGGAGCATACTAGTGACAACATTGGGAGAATCCTTCTACTCCTGATGGGATGGTAGAGCATACAATCTATTCTGGCACTGACCTCCAGTAGTTCTAGATAAAGCACCCTAACCAGGGGCAGGATGGGCTATAGGAGATGGTGCACTAGTAGTCTGTGTCTAAGGTCGGGCGTCTCTGTTCCCTTGGCTAGCATGCGGACACTCTCTTATTTTGTGGCCCAACTTTCCATAACCAAAACAACCCCTATAATCTGCTAAGCACTCAACAGGATGGTCCCTACCACACTTGGTACATGGAGGATAGCGAGGACTGTTACTTACACTGTTCTAAGATCAAGACATAAAAAACATGTTCCCTTAGTCCTGCCTGCCTCTAGGCATAGAAGCACTAGCTGATGAAGGTTCTGGCATAGACAAATGGCTCTAGAACTCTAGGCGATTCCCTCCATGAGACCTATCCTGACTATACTTATGCTGCTAATATCTATCCCTTTTGCTACCCCTTACTCTATCTCTATCTCTTATCTTGTCTGCATCTATCTGCTGTGCATGTATCATCAATATAGAAAGATCCATATCCTTATTAATCATAGCAATCCTACACTCTTTCAGCACTAAATCATTCACACCTGTCATGAACTGGCTCATACTAGTTCGGGTGTCAGCCATCAAATTAGGAGAATACTTATCCAACTGATTGAACTTAAGGCAGTATTCCTTAATAGTCATGGAACCTTATCTCAAGTTCATAAACTCCTCAATATTTGCTTACCTCACCTCAAGCGGGAATAATTTGTCCAAGAATGCACCTTAGAACACCTGCTAAGTCATAGGGGTAGCATCCTCACATCTACCCTTCCTCCATGCTACAACTGAGCCATAAGCAATGTCTTTCAACCTGTAATATGCTAGCTCAACACTTTCTTCCTCAGAAATATGCATCACCTATGTGATCTTCCTTACCTCCTCAAGGTATAAATGTGGGTCCTCACCTAACTTAGACCCATAAAACATTAGCAGATTCATCCGCATAAAATCACAAATCCTAGCAGCAGCTAAATCACATCCTTACTGATTCAAAACTATGACCTGGTTATTTTCTGGAACATTGGCAGTGGCTTCTTGGGCTAACTCCTAAAAGTCTGCCCAAAACTCAGCATGAGACACAGTCTCATTCAAGGGATCAACAGGTTGAGGTTGCACATTATTGTTTCTATGGGTGTTCGCTCTTCGGGGAGGCATTTTCTCGAAATAAAAAAGCATGAATTATAAGATAAGAGGGACAACTAGAGGAATGATAGAATCTGAAAGAAAAAAACGACTTTTTCCTAAAATGTCTTGTAGCCTTTAGCTCATAGATGTGGTGCACTACACATCGATGATCAAGACTCTACTGAACACGGCTTGTCAGACTCCCTAGGACTCCTTAAACCTTATGCTCTGATACTACTATACTGACTATAAATGGTGGGGAAGATACTCCAACTATCACTAATCAGTACATGTGAATAAAAAAATAAACAACATAAATGAATCTAACTGAAGTCCCCAAAGGAGGAGGACTCATCATCTTACTGGCTGGAATCTGCAATTGCCTGAATCTGAATGTGCATACTAAGTCTTGTACCTATATTATGAGATAATGTAGCACATAGACATATATGTAGATCAGTACTTTGAGGATGTACTGAGCATATGGGGTGCAGTCCATAAGTAAAACATATCTCATGATCATTATTTATAAAATAATGCATGATAATAGAAAATGACTCACATAGCTTGAGTAATATGAAATTTAAATATCATAAGTCATGAAGAGTAAAGCATATAATATAAAACTCATGAGTCATCATACTTAGTTCTGAAATTTGTAGTTCTATTCCTTTCTCAAATCATATAGAATAAGTGATAAAGTCCTCACCTCTGTATCTAAAAGCTAAGACTGTAACTTTGAAACTTAAATCTCAAGAAAACAACATCTGAATAAGCTTGTGAGCCTTTACACTTAGTATCAAAATTTCTTAGGGAAATTACTTTTAAAACCTTTTCTTTACTGGTAGAAAAGAAATAACTCATCTGTAAGGGAAAATACTTTAATCTTAAGGGGATACTTTCAAACGCTTTTCTTAACTAGTAGGGAAAGTACTCAAAAGTTGTTTATTCACTTTCACTAGTAGGGAGGTTCCCTTAACCGACATAAACCATGCGAGCTCCATGGATTCCATCATTTTGTTCTCCTACGGAAGAAACCTCATGTTGGGAAGAGGCATCATACTCTTTCCAGGGAGTATAACCTCAACTCAATGATCATTATCTCAGCCTCGGGCCCATAAATCTCAATCCTATGGTGGCACGTAGTTCTTGGGTATGAGACCTCATAATCATACCTAACTAGTGCTTAATACTACTCCTTTTTATATGTTATGCTTATCTCATTGGAAATCCACTTTTAAAATAATCTCATGATTTATAATGAAACCAATTATAAAATCTGTAATCTCATTTAGTAAAGTGGATTTCAAATCTATTATGACCATCAAGGTCAAACTTTCTCAATAATCTCAAATTAATCAAATCATGGGTTCTTATAGCACAAAAGTTCTTAAAATTACAATTTCAAGTAGGGCTTAATGACCCATATTTCAATCTCGGTTAAGACGTATCCAAATGCATACTAGATATCATAAAGAATCATCAATCATATAGAAATCTGGAAATTTTCAGCAATATGCCTTATAACCTCAACATACTCGTGTACTTCAATTTCTAAAACATTGAAAACATCATAATCTCAAGAATAAAAACACGGTATAAACCCATACTTCAATTCCCTAAGAAAACGTGTAAAATCATACATCCTTATAATTAAAGACGAGTTTTCGGAACAAGGACGAAAAAGTTGTCCTTTTTTAAACCCCACATACCTTAGATTATGAATTTAAATGAACAGGTTTGCTTAAGACTCTCTTTCGTACTCTTGAGTGAGAGTTCTTGAAGCTTTTGACTTGGGAACCTTGAATCTTAAATCAATTTGTAAAAACTATAGTGAACTCTTGAGGTTCTTAGAGAAAGATTTGGATCTTTCTCTTAAGGGTTAATCTTGAAATAAAACCCTAATTTTTGATGCTAGATAAGAATATAATGTTTGCTCCTTGAATATGATGTATTTAGATATGAAAATAGTGGGAAAATACCCAAAATCCCTTTCAAAATGGTTTTAATTCGCTAAACAGAAGTGTACGATGGCCTGGGCAATGGTCCATCGCTAGCTCGATGGCATGTCAACCTTCCTGTCATACTTGGATAGAATGTTACTTTTCTACCTCTATTATGACGGTTTGGGCGATAGTCTGTCGCTAGCTCAATGGTCCATCGACCATTCCATCATACTTGGACAGAAGGTGGGTTCACTGCCTCAACTGCAATGGTTTGGGAGTGGTTCATTGCTTGCTCGACAGTCCATCGGCCTTCCCATTGCACATGGGTAGTTTAGATAGCTCTCTATAAAATGGCCATAACTTTTTACTCTGATGTTGGATCTTAGAAAAATTGGTATCGTTCAAAAGTTAATTCAATTTCCCACATGATAAAATGTGATATTTAGGAAAATTCTATGTGATTTAAATATTAATCACTTTGGAATTCACCCATTAATCTTCTAGTGACAATATTTATCTTGAATAAAGTTTGGGGTATTACAACTTAGCTTGATTTTCTATGTCTAAGAACTCTTTGGGCACGCTTTAAAGGACTTAGGCGATGAGGATTTTGTGGGGTATTACAGTTTTATAAGGAACCATTGACTGTGTTGCTACATCATCAATGAGAAGAGTATTATCAATGGCATCAGGTTGCACCAATGCATCTATAACAGTAGTTGGTGTAGTAAAGAACTCCCCAACAGTCTCAGGAGGTCCACTAGCCAAGACTCCTACATCTTGGGCCCTCAGTGCTTCTACAAGCGGTTCACCATCCATTTTCGACCCTTCTTTCATCTTTTTCTTCTTTTTCTTTCTCTTTGCTCTTTTCTTAAGTCTCTTTTTTTCATCACTGTCACTTTTCTTTCTCTTTCCTTGTCTTTTTTATCAATTGGTTTCCCAATGATTTCAAATAGTGGTTCTTCTTCTTCAGATTCTTCAACAACAGGGTCAGAGAGTGTCAAAATCTAGCAACTTTGTAAGGTCATGATGTCAGCTCTAGCCTTTTCTAAGGCTTCCTCAAATGCTGGAAAATTGGGTACCAATATCTCTTTCTACCTTTTATTTACTCGATACTCCATCTCAACAATGCGTCTATGAGAGTCAAGAAAGGAGCAATGGCTACCTTTATTTTCTTGTCGACAGTCGACTCGAACTGATCAGCAAATAACCTCAATTGTCCCTCAAACCTTATTCCCTACTTTACTATTTTTTTGAAGTTTTGTAGGGTAATTGCATACTCAGACACCGATGCTGTGATCATAGTAGTTTCTACTATTTCTAGAGCAGGTACTGCATCCACAGAGGAAGTATCATGAATAAACTCTAGTAAAGATAATTTCTTATTATTCGTAAAGCCTGTGAAAGTTTTAGGTCTCTGAACTCCCTCAGAAATGATAGTGTCACTCTCCACACCTACTTTCTTGCCTAGAACCAGCATAGGCCTACTCTCATCAAATTTGGCAGGATTAGGAGTCTTATTGGCTTGGACCTCATTATCTATACCTATGATGACAGGAACATGGATCATTTCATATAATCTTGTAATTAGACAGGGGAATGGATATGTTGTATTGGGGTATGTTGTCCAAATTTTGATCTTATCTGCAATGATTCCCTCAAAGTTTAAGGGGAAATTGGAAAATAAGTTTACTACGAGAACCATTGTATCCTCACCCGGGATATTGTCACCTACAGTAGGCATCATTCTACACCTTACCATTCCCCACTTGAATCTTCCTTCTTGAGACAATGAAGCATTAAAAATCCTCGCACTTGGATTATCCAACCATTCTGGCTCCCCATCTGCTATGACATATGCCAACAAAGGGCGCCAATTTTCTTGATCAGTCATTCTTTGATAGAACTCTAGAAAGGTTACTAGAGGAACAAAGTTGGGACCATGCAAAAACCTATTGATCGTACGATTAGATAAATCTACCATCACTACTCGAACTGATATTTGATTCATGTTAGGCTTCTTTGTAGCTTTTTCTCCCTTTAGCACATATTTTACAAGGTTGTATATAGTTGGCATAAATTCCTTTGCCAACATTAGACAGTATGTTTTGCCTTCCTTGGTGGTTTATGATAGATTATAATATCTAGAAGCCGTTTCCAGTTGTGGGTATCTACTCAACCCAGATGTGATTATTTTAACTTCTCCACTCATGGGCCTCTTAATTTTTCTTATACTTATGGGTACCAATCCCTCATGGTATATCTTTTAGGTTTCTTCAACCTTCTACCGTATACTGTTTTGAATGCCAGGGTTCTTACTCTTTATCACATCACCCCATATTGGGGTGTCTTCTTTTGTTGGTTGCTCAGAAGAAGGTTTATCAGAGGACAAAGAATCTTCTTCTTCAATGATTTCTTCCTCAACCTCCTCTCTTTGGATTGGGGAGGTGGTTATGTTATATGAAAACTTTAGAGCATACAGTATCCCTATTGCTCTGCTACCTTATGTTTACTTTTAGAATTAGTGAACAGTCTCTAAGTTAAATTTTCTTTGTTCACTCTTTTACTGGATTTCTTTTACTTTCCTTTTGGAGGATTGATTATATCTACATTAGAGGAAAAGGATTAGTTTGTACCCAAGAATAAACAGACATAAGGAATTAAGATAATATATGCAAACTCAACTTCACTTTAATATCTTTTAACACACAGTTTACAAATCAAATTCTTTTCAGTTAAATTTGATAACATACCGTCATTTTTATCATCATACTTGAAAAGGGGTCAAGTACATTTGGTATGCATGTGGGTGATGACTTGGTTGATAAGTTGTCACTCCGGTGATGGCTTATCAGCCTTGTTGCCAGCTATGGCAGAGCCAAAACACTTTAGAATGCTAGGTGATGACTTGGTTGACAAGTTATCAGTTTGGTGATGGCTTATCAGCCTTGTTGTCAACCTAAAATAGAATTCAAGTCTTTTTCTCAACTTAGGTGACGACTTGGTTGATAAGTTGTCACTTAAGTGACAGCTTATCAACCTTGTCATCATCCTAAAATAGAATCCTCGGCAATTCAAATATTTGAGTGACGACTTAATTGATAAGTTGTCACCTTCCTGATGACTTATCAACATAGTAATCAACCCAAATCATATTTGCAAACTCATTCATTGCTGATTTATAGGCTAATAATTCAACTTGATGCCCAATTTTCAACATGTTAACCATAATTACGGTTCCCAAATAAGACACTTCACCTATTTTGATTTAATAAAGCTTGAAAATTATGGATACAAGTGATTTTTACTCAACGTAAAACTTAAATCTTCCATCAACAATGATGAATTTCACAACTTAATGAGAAGTTGTTCATGAGCATCTTTCAGTAATACAAAGTTTTGTTGATTTGGGTGACCCAATCAACTTTGTATTACTTAAATTTGTTCATGAATACCTCATGATCTTTAATGCCCAAAGTTGAATGAAATTATTATTACTTCTCACTAGATAAAATGAAAAACATCCAGAACATACCTTGATGACGACTTGAATTAGCGTAGCCCAACTTATCAATATCCAACTTGAAAAAAGACCCACAAGACTTCTATGTTTCCAGTTTAGTAAAGCCAAAGTGTTTTCACAAAGGAAAGGAGTTCTTGGTTGTGAAAATTTCTTTGAGAAGTGAAGAAGTGAAATATTTAGATGTTGAAAAGGAAAGGACGAGAAATGTGAAGAGTTTGCACTAATGAAGGCATCTTTTTGCGTTTTCTAAATTTAAGATATTTTTTAAACACTAATAAATACTAATAAAGATTAAAATATACCAAAAATAAAAGTCAGAAAAATTTATTATCAAAAAATTGAAAAGCCAAGGGTTATTTGGTTTTTGGATCGGGTAATGGTTTTGGATCGGGTTAAAATAACTTACCCGAGCCCAAAATTTAAGTGACGGCTTATCAATTAGTTGATAGCCCTTCACTTAGCTCATCATGTTAAGGCAGAATGTTGCATAATTATGTTTCAATAGATGATAAGGGGTGATGGCTCATCACTTGGGTGACGACTTATCAGCCTGTCGTTACCCATATCCAGAAAGTATCCAATCTTTGCTTCAGTTGACGACTTCAAGTGATAGGTCATCAAATTTTTGATAACCTCTATTACTATGAGTGATGGGTTATCAACTTGTTGATAGCCCATAAACTTTTGTCGTTAGTTTCACCCAGCATCAACATTAAATCCCAACTTTGTTCCTGCACATCTTAGCAACCTTTTGTTCAAAAACTCAAACCTTAACTAAAATAAAATACTTACAACATAAAAAGTTAGGTTGCCTTCTAATAGTTTTTGATTTAATGTCATGGCATAACTTGGTTATCTTGACTACTCAGACTTCATCGAGATACACCTTAGACAACAACTTAGCTTCATCTATTGGGCTAATATAAATTTTGGTTCTTTACCCATTAACCTTGAATAAACTTCCTGCTTTATTTTCAAGCTACACTACCCCCAATGGAAGACCTCACTTACTTTAAAGGGTTTCGACCATTTTGACTTTAACTTGCCTGAAAGAGCTTAAGTCAAGAGTTAAACAGTATTACACAATCACCGACGTGAAAGTCCCACTTCTCAATTCTTGGATAATAGTACTTCTTCATTCTCTCTTTATATAAGTCAGCCCTTTCATAGGTACTAAGATAGAATTCATCCATCTCATTGACCTGTCCTAATCTTAATTTTGTTGCTTCCTTCCAGTCTATGTTCAATCGATTGAGCACCCACAAAGCTTTGTGTTCTAGCTTATTTTTCATAAACCAGCTGATATGGCAACATCCTAAGGGGTGGCTTGAAATCTATTTGATATGCCCATAAAGCATCATCGAGCTTCCGTGACCAGTCACTTCTGCTATCATTCACTGCCATGGCCAAGATTGCTTTGATTTCCCTATTTGAGACCTTTATTTGTCCACTAGTTTGTGGGTGGTATGGAGTGGACACCTTATACTCCTTCACACCATATTTCACCAATGCTGCCTGAAACATCTTGTTGCAAAAGTGAGATCACCCATCATCTATGATTGTTCGAGGCACCCTAAAGAGTGAAAAGATATTCGTCTTTAGGAATTCTACCACTTTTACCTTCATTGTCAGCTAAAGCAAAGGCCTCAACCTATTTGGGTATATAGTCCATAGCTACTAAGATATACTTAAGGCCATAGACGCTCATAAAGGGTCCCATGAAGTCAATATCCCAGACATTAAATAGCTCAACCTCCATCATCTTTGCTATTGGAGATGTTTTGAGATTGAACCTTGCCTTTGGCATATCATGATATTTTAAGACTGAACCTTGCCTTTGGCATTGATCGTATATCATCACACACTCTTGAGCATCCTTAAATAGGGTTGTCCAGTAGTAACCACTTTGCAATACCTTTCTCATCGTACAATTGTCTGTATGATGTCCCCCAACTGGGAAAGTACGACAAGCTTCCAAAATGATTAGCATATCAACTTTTGAGATGCACCTTCTAATAATGTTGTTAGCACAACATTAGAATAAGTAGGTCTCATCCCAGTAGTATCTAGTAGCATCATGGAGATATTTGTTATTCTTATAAAAAGAAAAGTTCTCTAGGATAATGTCACTCACAACAAAGTTGGCGAAGTCAGCATACCAAGGCACCATTTTTAGAGCAGCTGCTAAAATTTGTTCATCCAAATAAGCATCATTAATATCAAGCTTCTTATTATTGGACTGATCTCTCTCTAATCTAGATAGGTGATCTGTGACTTAATTTTCACACCCCTTTTAATCTTTAACTTTAAATTCAAATTCCTGTTGCAAGAACACCCATCTAATTTGCCTTAGTTTGGCATCTTTCTTTGCCATCAGCTATCTTAGATCCGTATGGTCTCTATGGACCACCACCTTGATCCCTAATAGATATACTCAAAACTTCTCAAATGCATAAATAATGGCTAAAAGTTCGTGCTCGGTGACTATGTAATTTTTTTGTGCCCCATTCAATGCTTTTCTTGCGTAATAAATGGTATGAAATAGTTTCTCCTTCTTCTGACTAAGAACCGCCCCAAGTGCTACTCTACCCGTATCGCATATTATTTTGAATGGTTTGGACAAATCTGGAGCAACAATAATAAGGGCATCAATCAACTTCTCCTTAAGGTATTAGAATTCCTTGATACAATCATCATCAAATATGAACTTGGCCTCTTTCTCCAATAATTTGTAAAGTGGATTTACAATCTTGGAGATGTCCTTTATGAGACTTCGATAGAATCCTACATGACCCAGAAAACTACAAACTCCTTTCTCTGAGATAGGAGGGGGCAGTTTTTTGATAACTTCCACCTTAGCCCGATCAACTTCAAACCCGTTGCAGATATTTAATGTCCCAGTAATATACCTTCATTCACCATGAAATGGCATTTCTCCCAATTTAGCATGAGAATGAATTCCTCACACCTCTATACTGCCTTGCTTAAATTTACCAAGCATAACTCAAATAAGTCGCCAACTATAGAGAAGTTATCCATAAACACTTCCAAGTGTCCTCAACCATATCCGAGAAAATTGAAATCATGCACTTTTAGAATGTGGCCGGTGCATTGCATAATCCGAATGACATTCGCTTGAATGCAAAAGTTCCACATGGGCATTTAAAGGTTGTTTTCTCTTCATCCTCCAAAGTAATCGAGATTTGATTGTATCTCAAATACCCATCTAAGAAGTAGTACCAACCCCTTCCTACCAGGCAATCAAGCATTTGATCCATGAAGAGCATTGAAAAGTGATCTTTTAGCGTCCACAAGTTCTGCTTCCTATAGTCCATACAAACTCACCACCCAGTCACTGGCCTAAGAGGAATCATCTTATTCTTTTCATTACAACAACGGTCATGCCTTATTTATTAGGAATGCATTATACTAGATCCTACTTTTGCGTTAAGCTACTTTATGATCTCCTCTTTCACCACTTCTTACATTTATGGGTTCAGTCTACATTGATGCTCAATTATAGGTATACATTCTTCCTTTATCTGGATCTTATGTGTGCAAATGCCTGGTGGAATAGCTATAATATCAAAAATAGTCCACCCAATATCCCTCTTGTATCGTCTAAGCATAGAAATAAGAGCCTCAACTTGCTGCTTCTTTAAGTTTGCTATAATAATAACTAGCATAGAAACACATACCGTAAATGGCCTGGCAGCTCCTTCAGTTTCAACACCGGTGGTTTCTCGATAGAAGATTTGGACGGTGGTGTTGGATGATTCTTAAGGTCCAAGTCTAGCTTCTTGAGGGCATAAGAATATGACCCCATCCCTGTCAAAGCACATAGTTTCATCAAACTCTTTGATTCCTTCACTATCAAAGTTCATCAACACTACAACTAATGTCTCTATAGAAAATATTTCATCATTCAGTACTTATCTTTCATCTTCAAAGAACACATCAATGATCAAGAAAAGACCCATCTCCTTTTGCTGCTTTATTGACTGACAAACATCAAAACTGACCTCTTCATTATTAAGCCTAAATTTTAGCTCATTGGTCTACAATTCAATCAATATATTTCTGGTTGCTAAGAATGGACTACCCAATATTATAGGTACCTCACAATCCAGGATTACAAAGTCTACTGGGAAAATAAAGTTGGACACCTTAACAAAAACATCATAAAGAATCCTAACCGGCCTTTTCACCGATCCATCCACCATTAGAAGCCACATATTGGTAGGTGTAGGATCTCCCAAACCCATCTTCTTGAAAACTGCCAATGGAATAAGATTTATGCTTACCCCAAGATCACACAGGGCCTTTGCAAAATTAAATAATCTGATGGTACATGGAATAGCAAATGCTCCCGGATTTTCCTTCTTATGTACTAAGGATCTTG